>NW_017670600.1:399165-551215 GCF_001879085.1 Nicotiana attenuata
GGTTCTTCTAAGTATGCCACCTTTATTGCAGCCCCACAATATATATCAGCAGAAGATACAGCTCGACTCTTCTTCTCTCATGTCGTCAAATATTGGGGCCTGCCCAAAGACATTGTTAGTGACCGCGACTCACGCTTCACTAGCAACTTTTGGACCCAACTCTTCAAGTGCCTTGGGCCAAAATTGAGTCACAGCTCAAGTTTTCATCCGCAATCTGATGGCCAGACGGAGCGGTTCAATGGTATGTTGGAGGAATATCTCCGCCACTTTGTAACCGGATCGCAGAAGAATTGGGTGAAGCTTCTGGATGCTGCTCAACTGTGTTTCAATTCACAAAAGAGCTCTAGTACCAACAAAAGCGCTTTTGAAATTGTTACCGGACAGCAACCGCTACTCCCACACACTGTGAATGCACCAAACATGGCTAAATCTCCTCGAGCTACCAGCTTCTCAAAAGAGTGGAGGCGGAATTTGGAGATAGTGCGGAGCTATCTTGTCAAAGCCCAAAAGCGGATGAAGAGGCATGCTGATCAGAATCGTCGCTTTGTTGAATATCAAGTAGGAGACAAAGTGATGGTCAAAATTCCAAAGCGGTACTTATTTGCAGGGGTCCATGACCCTCGCCTATTGCAAAAATACATTGGCCCCTTGTCCATTGAAAAGCGTATTGGGAAGGTTGCATACCGGGTGGATACCCCAGCTTGGTGGAAAATTCATCCTGTCTTCCATGTCAGTCTCCTGAAACCTTTTCGGGAAGACACGGAGGATCCTTCAAGGAGCCAGCTCACAATACCCAGTATTCGAGGTCCCAATTCAACCGGGAAAAGGCGTGTTGAAGCTATCCTTGATGACAGAGTGATTCATGCCTCAAGGAAAGATCACCAAGAGTTTTTGGTGAAATGGCAGGGCTGTGATGCAGAAGAGAATACTTGGGAGAGGGGAACAAACCTCAAAGCCTACAAGAGCCTCATTGAAGATTATTTTGCAAGTAAGGCGCCGAGGACGTCGCCAACTCAGGTGGGGGAGAATGTCATGGGCGGCTTTCCAGCCATGCCCCATGACCCCTTGGGCGCGCCCCGTGGCGTCCTAGCAAACCTCCCATTGCCTAGCGCCACGGACGGCCCCGTGGTCTTGGCCGCGCCAAGTGACAAGCGCGCAGGTGCCTCTGTCGCCCCACCGATGTCCCTCGCGAGTGCCAAGCCGCAGGCAGAAGCCAACAGCACCGCACAGACAACGCCGCGCGCGCAGACCGTGATGCCAAAGACATTGCTGCTGACAACGGACCTGCTGCTGCCTTATAGAAAACTAAGTCATTTTCATTGTAAATATAGAGTAGTTTTATTTCATGTACTTCCATTATGTTTCTCTAGCTTAGTCAAGTCTAGTCTTGTAAATTTGGATTATTTTTTTTAAGTACTATTAGGGGGGATCAAGCAATCAAAACTTTCTAGCAAGCAAGCAATTCTCTGTACTGGTGTCTCTCCCCCTCGACACCGCGTTGCTTTTCTGTAATAACTTTCATTAATGCAATCAAGCTTTCTTTCATTCTGAATTCTCATTTCTGTTCTCTCAATTGCTCTTGACATTGGTTTTCCCGTACGGCACTGACAATCTCGTCTAGCGTACGGAGGGGACCTCAGTTGGCGGACAGCAACTGCACTGACATCAGTTGCCTAGCCTTACGTCGCCCTTCCAAGGAATCTCAGGAAGGCGCCGTGTACCAGCTAATGCATGATTTTTAGTTGGTTCCTGGCCTAGGTTATTTTTGGAATTATATCTTTTGATGAGCAGCAACCTTCACTAGACTCTCTCTCTCTCTTTTTGGTAAATAACTTCAGCAGAGGCAATAGTCCCATTTCATCTCTTGGTTAATAGAAAAGGAGAAGGAAATAGTGGTATATGGGCTTATAAATTGGGCATCTTAGATTATACTGGATGAGAAAAGTGTTTCATCTACCTAAGAATTTGTGGACAAAGTTAATACATTTCTACTGCTAGAATGATTAAGGTGTGTGCAACCTCACGCAATAGTTCGGGACTTCATGAACTTGGCCACTTTTATTCAGTACACACTTAAACTTTATGTTGCCCTGATTACCCCCTTTGAACATGGCAATTTGATAGCCTCGACCGCACTAGATACTGATATATCAAAGAGCGTGAATACATTTTCTTTTAGGCGTGATGTTGTTCAACAACTACCTAAATATGTGAGAGATCAATACGGAGGGTTTAAAGGCGGGATTAGAGATAACGAAACCTTGGTGCGATCGTAGTGAGCAGTGAATTAATGTCAGCTAGTGTAGTTCGAGAGAATACATCTAGTAAATTGTGGTAGTTGCTCGAGAGAGAATTACGACAACCAAAGCACTCACAATCGGTAGAGAATACATCGGTGAAATTGTAGAGAACATAGCTAGAAGGATTCCAACAATTGGGGAAATCATAACTCTAGACCTCCTTAATTTAGTCTCCAACCCTTTGTCTCGATAGTTGATAGTTTTATCGCTTTGTAGTATTTGCTAGTTAGTTAGTTAGAAATATAAATCTCAATCTTTATAATTTAGAAAATTGTTCAAACTTGTCTTTTAGTGATATTAAACAGATATAGCTAAGCCTTAGTTCTCTGTGGGATTCGACTTCGGACTTTTTATATTTGCAGCGACCGCTTATCCTTTTTAGGACTAGAGTTGGGCGAGATCAAATTTTGGTGCCGTTGCCGGGGAACTAACGGTGTAGTTATAGCTGTATATATTGCTAGGTTGCGAGTTTGAACTTGTATTTTGTTTCGTTGTTTTTATTTTTTTTATTTTTTTTTATAACTGTTGATTTGAGAAACATGACATCTTGGAATTATGGAAATTTAGGTGTAGATAATTCTACTATTGATCTCCATACATATTGTGAAGGAGACCACCCGTGGCAAAATTTTCAAAACGTTCCTAAGAGCGAGTTATGTGCACCAACTCAATCTTATTTGTGGAATGTGTGTGATGTGTGTGGTGGTAAAAATGGTCACCTTCATGGTTGTGCTTATATTCTTATTTTCCCCCAACCCCTTACTATGATGGTTCTACCTTTTCTTGTGAAGTTAATAGGAACAAAGAACCTGGGAATGCGGACCTTAAGGAGATCAAGGATATGTTAAAGCACCTTCTGGAAACAAAATAATGAAAAACAATTGCAGATAGAAAGACAAGAGGCAACTATTCGCAAGTTAGAGGCTCAATTGAGTCAAGTGGTTGGAGCTTTTAATGCTCAACAAGCCAATATTGACGATAGTAGCCAAGAAGAGCATGAATTTGAGGTATTAATTGGGGATTGAGTAGAACATCAACAACCTAGCCAACTATAATTTGAGGATGTCAATGTTGAAGAAGTGAGACTAGAGCCAGCCAAGGACTTTGAGGATATAGATTTTGTTGACTCTAGTATCATTGATGTTGAGGATGTTGAAAGTCCTGAAGTTCATGTGTTTGAGCGCATTGGTCCACACTCCAAGCATTTTTCCACATTATGTTTGGATGATGATATGGAAATAGAGTCATCTGAACCAATTGAAGAGTCAAGGAATGAGGAACAAGGTGCATATATTCTGGAATTCTTCTTTCTAGAAAGTCAGGATTACATACCTCATACAAAGGCCAAGGAGTGCAGAATACTACATTATTTCCTTGGGCCAGTTAGATTCGTTCCACCGCCCCATGACCATAATCATAAGCTTGAATCAAAATTTGGGGTTCAATTCATAAGCTCGAGGTGGAGGCAAAAAGTGATGTGCGTCGTGCCGCGACGTTAAATCAAGCGCTTGTTGGGAGGCAACCCAGTTGTATTGCTTTTTTTTTTTTAATTGTATTATTTTTGTAGTGTCAATTTTTTATTTTCTAGGAGCATGGAAAGCAAAGGTATTGGAAGAATGCAACAACAAACCAAATGGTTGGAACTAAGTGTGAGGTACCCGCACGAAGGATCAAGCTCGGGAGAAGTCTGAGTATCCCATGAGCTATTAGTGCTTCGGCCTTTGGCCTACCAGGGAGTCTCTTTTACCCTTTTTATTAGTTATGATGTGCATTGGGGACAATGCACAATTTTAAGTGTGGGGTGAGGAGATTGTCTGGGTGACTTTCTATGCTATTTTAGTTGTGTTAGTTTAATTAAATAATATTTTTTTTTAAAAATATTGGACTTTTTCCGACGATGGATCTATTAGACAATTTTCTTGAGGGATTTAAGTCTAAAGAAAAAAAACAAAAAGATTTTCTTTTGTTAGTTAGTGTAGCAATTACCCCTTGGTTTTTCTTTGTGCCGCGGTTCTTTTCCAAGAGTTTTATTTGAACCGGGTGTAGTTAGTTTTTTTTAGGAATAGGAGCCATTATGTTGTGTTCTGAATTGAAACAATATCTCTTGACTTTGTTATCCCTTGAGAATAGTGAGTACTTTGGTTGTGACGCTTAAGCTCACTTTTTGACTCTTGTATAAGTACCTTAAATTGTATGATCTTAACTTTGGTTAACTGCTTTGACTAGAGTGTCTTGATGAAATCAATCCTGAGTGAGTTATGTGCCATGTGTGTGTAAGGATTTGTTATATTTTGTGCATTGCATTTGATGCCTAGAACTTGCCCCGTGTGTTTGCAAAGCGAAATAGTAGTTTTATTCAGTCTAGGAAGTGATATAGACATTTCTTTGTTGAGCCAGATATGTATATATTTTACCCGCCTAATTATTATGTATCGTAGTTAACCCATTTGAGCCTGTAATCCTGTTTCTTTGGCAACCACATTACAAGCCTTACCCATTTGTTTGAATTAACCATCTATTTGTACCATTGTAACCTCTCACGAGCACTTGAATTGTTTATGAACTTTGTAAAGGTTAAAGTGTGAGGTGGTTGGTTTGGCTTTTGAGTGGAACTAATTAAATTAGGAGAAATGTGCACTGTTTTAAAAAAGTAAGAGCCACTTGAATTGAAAAAAAAAATAGTTTGATTGTTATGAAAAAAAAATTCCTTGATAAGTGGTGGCTCTTGAGGTAAGTGTGCTTAAAGAAGAATGGGGTAATATACATTGATGTGAAGGTGGAGTTTTGGTTTGACATAAGTATGGGGTTTGAATGTTAAAGTATATGTATTAAAGTGCTTAGGAAGGTGTAGCACTCTTATATCTAAATGTATCATACCCGTCCCGTAGCCTACATTACAACCAAATAAAGTCCTAATTGATCCTAGATTGAATGAGCTCGATTAGTGGAGTAGTACACTACGGGCAAGCTTATGGTGCATCTTTTGTGGCATATGAATGTTATTTGCGAGAGTGAGTGAATTCTTTCTATCTTGAGTTCCTAAGTTTTCTTAAATTTTATTGTGTGGAACTACTCTCTTTTGTTGTGTGATGGCACTTAATTCATGAAGGAAAGGTAATGTCAGTGACCTCTATGTTAGAGTAAGTAGGTGAGTTGTGAATAATGCGTGGTACTTGTGAGTCAAATCTTTACGCTTTTGTGCTTAGTCTATTTTAAATACTCTTGGTGTGATGAGTTAGGAGAATTGTTTAAAAAGGTTGTGTCTATAAAAAAAGTGTAGTTTGATTGTTCGAGGACGAGCAATGGTTTAAGTGTGGGGTGTTGATGATAGACTATAATTACGTATTTTAGTCGATTATTACACTCTAATAATCCCTAGATAACAACATAACATAACAAGAATCAAACTCTAGTCCTAAAAAGGATAAGCGGTCGCTGCAAATATAATCCGGTCTAAAAGTCCGAAGTCGAATCCCACAGAGAACTAAGGCTTAGCTATATCTGTTTAATATCACTAAAAAGACAAGTTTGAACAATTTTCTAAATTATAAAGATTGAGATTTATATTTCTAACTAACTAACTAGCAACTACTAGAAAACGGTAAAATTATCAACTAACGAGACAAAGGATTGGAGACTAAATTAAGGGGGTCTAGAGTTATGATTTCCCCAATTGTCGGAATCCTTCTAGCTATGTTCCCTACAATTTTGCCAATGTATTCTCTACTGATCGTGAACACTTTAGGTGCCGTAATTCTCTCTCGAGCAATTACAACAATTTACTAGACATATTCTCTCGAACCATGCTAGTTGGCTTTATCTAACCGCTCATTATAACCACGTCAAGGCTTTGTTATTTCTAAACCTACCTTTAAACCCAATATATTGATTTCTCACATACGTTAGGAGTGACATTGTTCAACAACTACCTAAATATGTACTCTCTCTCAAGCAGTACATACTAAATAGGCACAGTCAATTGATGGCCATTCAATCAACAACAACAAACACGTAGTTGAACAAGTAGAGAAATCCAATGGCTCAATTATATAAAAACATAACAAGAATTTATCTTACAAAAGGTTCTATCAAAACCCTAGAAAACGAATTAGCTATTCATAATAGTATGCAAAAACACAATACTAGAATTCATAACCAATAATGGTAATAGGAAGAAGAAGGAAAAACTCGTTGAAGAATTCCCCGCCTTGATCCCAGTGTGTTCTTGCCTCCTTAGGTCGAATTCCCGGTCTCCTTAGCCTCCTTAGGTCTAAATTATGTCAAAAGTGTGTCCAACCTTTCAAAAATACCTTTTTTCCATGTATATATACCAAGTAGGGTCGGGCCCAAACAATTATACCTTCTCCTACGCGAAAAAGGACAATATTTCAAGTCTGGACTGCCGCGGCCGCGGTCAACCGCGGTATATGGCAGGTATACTGCTTCAGCCCGCCTCAGCTCCGCGATCGCGGTTTCGGCCGCGTTTTTTACCCTGTTCCGTTTAGAATTTGGAAAAATATAAAACATGAAAGTTGTAGCCCTTTGAGTTAACTTTCTAATTATATATATGGAGCCCAAATGGAGTTCTGAGCAAAAAGTTATGTGCATTTTACTTGACAGTGCACAATATGCCTACTCGATTCTTCGTTTTGTTGCTCTATCATCCGTTGATTCCCGAATACGATCCCGGCTTAATTCCTTGGGCTTTTACTCAGACTTCAAAGCTCCAAATCACTTGAATTCATTCCATAACATCTATATAACTCGAAATCACTCCTACAAGGCATAAAACACACAATTAGTGCAAAACACTAACGATTAAAGCGCAAACTCAACTAAAGTGCAGTAAATTAGAGTGTAATAATCGACTAAAATACGTAATTATAGTCTATCATCAGTAACCCGTATAATAGAATAATATCCTGCAATGCGATCGTAGCCTCACCAGTCCTAAATTGAAAATTGTGTCTCTGGATGCCATCTCTCCACCAACGACGTTATCATATCATGATCAAGTAGACAATGGATGGTAATAAATATCAGTAAAAATGCATATATGTCATATCATTTAAAATATTGAATAAAGTACCAATCAAAGGCATAATAAATTCACCTATCCTACCCTGCATATTGGCACGAATCTTGACTGCTTTTCAAAAAGTTATTTGACTATCTAATATGTCACTTTCTCATGACACACAATTTGAGCTTTTTTCACAAAATGGGACATAGTATGACACTATAAGTACAATGTGAACTACATCCTTCAAGTCGTTCGAACATATATATTTGATTTTCACTGGTTTACATTTAGAATAATGCCTAAGAAGCTAACTTTCAATGGTTTGTTCAGGAAAATGCAAAAAGGAGAAGGTAATTCACGAAACCCCCATGGTAAGAGCGAAACATTAAATAAAATTGAACCATATTATTAAAAAAATATGCTAGGTTGTTATACCCATCTTTCATATAAGAAGTGGTATAGTATTCTTCGCCCCTTACAAAATCAATATATTTCTATCTATATAGATCTTGGAGTAGCACATTGTTGAAGGTAACTCACACTCAACAAAGCATGAAGGAATTTGAGTTTGGGGTGAAAAACTTTAGTGGGTTGAGTTATATTCGAAGAGGTGTGACTATATGAGGTGTTATGTCGCTAGCACAACCTTATTATACCGCATGCAGTTTCAAAAACTTTCCAAGAATGCAAGCTCAGAGATGAAGCACTAGTTATCCAGCACTTGATGACAGAAATCTTAGAGATGGAAAAAGTACTAGACATCTTTCATGCTGTGAATGAACTAAACATGGTGGAGGAGAGTGAATAAGATCATTGGGCCGTATTAGAACATACAAAATTGCATCGCGATCAAACATATCCAGTCTACCCAACAATTGAAGAATGTATAGGACTTCTAAAATATTGGACTATGGAGTGCCATATTATTGCCGAAATCATGTCTATGATGATTTTAGCTTTACACAAGAAGTTCAAGACCTACGTGATAATTGGGGTCTAGAATCCGAGGAAGAAGCCGGGGACAAAGAGGACGATGAAGAAGCTGTTGGCAAAGACGAATACTGTGAAAAAAATAAAGTTGATTTTCTGGAAAAATATAGAATCCTCTAGAATGTCCTAGTATAGTATCCTTGATATTTATCTAGTAGACATATCTAGATGTTCTAGAATGTTGTGGGAATATAAGACATGTCTAGATATTCTAGAGTGTTGTTAGAAGATAAGGTTGCTAGAATCTTCTTTGTACATTATCTAGAATCATATCTAGAATCATCCATAGGCTAGTATAAATAGGGGGTGTCTTGTTCATTTGTAACCAAGCCAAAATCAAGAAAGCCTTCTTTCCTAAACAAAGTTCTCCTCTCCAAAACTTTTCTTCTCTTTTTCAAGCTCCTCTTCTTTAGTTGAATCCTCCAATATTATTTAACGATCTTGGGCTAGCAGAAGGTTTCCAAATAATACTCTTCTTCTGCTATTCTTTACATGGTATCAGAGCCATAAGATGGCTTCTGGATTTCAAGGTCGGGTTAGTGGTTGATTAAACTGGTTTCTCTAAATGGATTTGGGTGGTCGTGCTAATGGATTGTGAATTGAGTTATTGAACCAGTCCAACTACAAGGTATGGAAAACTTGTATGGAGTCATACCTTGTTGGTGAGGATTTGTGGGAAGTTGTCAATGGGGGTAACACAAGTCCTCCTGTTGAAGCACCGGAAAATAGCAATGCGCGTAAGAAGTGGAAGCAGATTAATGCTAAGGCAGAGTTTATCCTAAAGAGGTCTATCTCTCCTAATTTATTTGATCATATTATAAGGTGTAAATCAGCTCATGAAATATGGAGGACCTTCGATCGACTGTTCAACAAGAAGGATGAAGCTCGCTACAGATTTTGGAGAATGAGTTAGCTAACCAAACCATCAAGCTAATCTCTCTATCGCCGAGTATTTCTTGAAGGTTAAAAATCTGTGTTCCGAAAATTTCTCGATTGAATCGGAGAGGCTATCTCTGAAGCACGAATAAGAAGAAATTATTCGTGGTTGAAGCCAGAATATATTCCATTTGTTACATCCATTCAAGGATGGGATAACAACCATCTTTGGAAGAATTTGAGAATTTGCTGTCGTCACAAGAGCTACTAGCCAAACAAAATGGCTGGTGTTCTTACAAAGAAGGGGAAGGAAATGCTCTTGTCGCCGATAAGAGAAACTATAAAGGAAAATCAAGAGATAGCATGCATTTTCAATCCTCAAGTGGTTCAAGCGCTCCAGGAAAGAAGGGAAGTCTTCGGTAACGGTAAAAAGCTTTTAAATGTTACCGTTGTGTCAAAGTCGGGCATATAAAAAGATATTGTCGAGTCAAGGAGAGCAATATGGCTCAAACAAGAAAGTTGCTGAAGAAGAAGAAAAAGAAGAAGACTGGGGAAAGTGTTTCGCAGGCGGAGACTCAACAATAAATGCCATGGCTTCCATAAATTTTGAAAGAGACTGGATCGATTCAGGATGTGGGCACCATCTCACTGGAGATCAATCCAAATTCTCCACTTTTCACGAATACAACGGCATGATGTCATTGTACAGCAGATAATACAGTCCATAATGTGGAGAAGGAAGGCATGTTGTGATCAACGAGAAGCAAAAAGACACTATCACCCTCAACAATGTCTTTCATGTTCCAGGTATGAAGAAAAATCTATTTTCTGTTGCAAATGCTGTAGATGCTGGAAACTATTTGCTATTTGGCCCACGTGATGTGAAGTTCCTCCGAAATATCAAGGTGCTCAAGGCAGATATCGTTCACTCAGGTAAGAAGAGTTAACGATTTATATGTCTTATTGCCTCTAATTCACATATTGAAGGATGAGTAGCAATGATAATACACATCTTTGGCATGCTAGACGTGGACATCTAAGCATGGATAAATTAAAAGCCATGGTAAAGTTGAATCTAGTAAAATGTTTGCCTAACTTAAGAAATTTTGGTGGAGGAGAGGTTTGTGAAGGATGTCAATGTGGAAAGGCACATCGTCTTCCATTTGAGAGATCCTTGTCAAGGTGCAATGCCCCACTAGAAGTTATTCACGGTGACTTGATGGGGCCAACGAGAACTCCTTCATTTTCAGGCTATTCTTATATGCTAATTTTCATTGATGATTTTACTAGATTCACTTGGGTTTATTTTGTGAAGCACAAGTCAGAAGTTTTCAGAAAGTTTGTGGAGTTCAAAGAAATAGTTGAAGGTGAACTCGATTCCAGAATAAGACGGTTGCGAACTGATAATGGCGGTGAGTTCACATCAGATGAGTTTCTTTCCTTTTTGTCGTCAGCATGGCATTAAAAGAGAGCTGACATGCGCTGATACACCACAACAAAATGGAGTGGCTGAAAGGAAGATCCGACACTTAACTGAGACATGTAAGAGTTGGCTTCATGCTAAGAATTTACCTAGAGCCTTGTGGGCTGAAGGTATGAAATGTGCAGCGTACGTGATTAACAGGATGCCGCTTTCTCCAAACAATATGAAGTCTCCCTATGAATTAATGTTTGGAGAAAAGCCTAGCGTGAAACACCTCAGGGTTTTTGGCTCTATTTGTTATGTTCACATTCCGGATTCTCAACGGAGCAAGTTAGATGCCAAGGCAAGGAAATGCATCTTTGTCGGATATGATGAAAGGAAAAAGGGATGGAAGTGCATGGATCCTAAAACTCATCTCTTTGTTGTCTCAAGGGATGTCATATTCGACGAAGTGTCTTTGTATTATCGAGCTGCATTGGATGGAGAGAGTTCAAAAACCTTAAATAATGGAGATTCAAGCTTGCCCATTGCAGGTGCTTCTCTAGATAATACAGTCGCCGAGGAGTTAAGAGAAAGGGGGAGTCCTGGACCTCAACAACATGAAACTCAACAAGAAGATAATTCAAGTGGTTCGGGAAGGCCAAAAAAAACTATTATCAAGCCAGCTCGCTTCATAGATGAAAATTTTGTCAGTACGTAATCCTGTTTCTTTGCAGGACCAATTGATAATGAAGAACCTTCCTCATTCGAAGAAGCTAAAGGAGTCAAAGAATGGGAGCTTGCTATGGATGATGAAATGGAGGCTCTGATGAAAAATCAAACATGGAGCCTTGTACCAAAGCTGAAGGATGTACAACCCATTTCTTGTAAATGGGTTTACAAAATCAAAAGAAGAGCAGATGGCAGCATAGATAGATATAAAGCAAGGCTTGTTGCTCGGGGATTTTCTCAAAAGTACGGTGAAGATTATGAAGAAATCTTCAGTCCGGCGGCTAAAATGATCTCTGTCCGAGTTGTGCTAGCCTTGGCAGCCTCGCATAATTGGAAGTTATGGCAACTTGACGTGAAGAATGCTTTCTTATATGGAGAGCTTGACAAAGATATTTATATGGAGCAACCACCCGGGTATGTCTCTAACTTACATCCTGATTATGTTTGCAAACTTAAGAAGGCCCTTTATGGCCTCAAGCAAGCTCCTCGAGCATGGTATGGAAAAATTGCTCAGTATCTACATTTCTGTGGCTATGATGCATCACAATCAGATCCTAGCTTATTTGTTAAAAAACAAGGAGATTTGCATATGGTTGTTCTTTTGTACGTGGATGATATGATAATAACAGGAAACAATGAAGATGAAGTTGCTAGGCTTCAAGATGAGCTTTCCATAAGATTTGACATCAAGAAGTTGGGAGAGCTACACCATTTTCTTGGCTTAGAGGTGACAAACATGAACAAAGATATCTTTGTCACTCAAGAAGGATATGCCAAGAAACTTGTTGATAGGTTTGGATTGAAGCAAAGCAAAACATGTTCTACTCCTCTTGAGATAAGTACAAAGTTAAGGCGGGACGAAGCCTCACTTCTTGCAGATCCCAAGCCTTTTCGGGCTCTTGGTGGAAGTCTCCTGTATTTGACTATTACAAGGCCGAACATTGCCTTCTCGGTGGAATATGTAAGCAGATTTATGCAAAGGCCAAGAAAGCCTCACTTAGAAGCTGCAAAGAGGATTCTGAAATAAAGTTGATTTTTTGGAAAAATATAGAATCCTCTAGAATGTCCTAGTATAGTATCCTTGATATTTATCTAGTAGACATATCTAGATGTTCTAGAATGTTGTGGGAATATAAGACATATCTAGATATTCTAGAGTGTTGTTAGAAGATAAGGTTGCTAGAATCTTCTTTGTACATTATCTAGAATCATATCTAGAATCATCCATAGGCTATAAATAGGGGGTGTCTTGTTCATTTGTAACCAAGCCAAAATCAAGAAAGCCTTCTTTCCTAAACAAAGTTCTCCTCTCCAAAATCTTTATTCTCTTTTTCAAGCTTCCTCTTCTTTAGTTGAATCCTCCAATATTATTTAACGATCTTGGGCTAGCAGAAGGTTTCCAAATAATACTCTTCTTCTGCTATTCTTTACAGAATACATGGTTATACCTGACAATGCTGAAGATTAAAAAAGTCCCCATCTTATTCCTTCACATCACTATTACCTACCTTAGCGTTTAATTTATGTATGTTATATTTTGTATTATTAAGGTTCTAGTCAATTATGAGTAGGGGTGTTCATGGTTCGGTTTGGATCGGTTTTTCCCTAAAAAGCAACCAAACCAAGTAAGTCGGTTTTTTAAATATTAGAACCAAACCAAACCAATTAAGTCGGTTTTTCTCGATTCGGTTTATGTCGGTTTTTCGATTTTTTCGGTTATTTGTCGGTTTTTTCTTAAATATAAGACATACACTACCAAACACATATTTGGGCGACCACATTTTCAATATAACACTATCAAATCAATTGCCCTTTGAGAAATCTATTATTTACCAAGATATATTGATGATAATTGAATCAAATAGTGATGAATAATTTAAGGACTCAATTAAAAATATGTTATTTTTAACACGAAATGGATTCTTACACTAAACAAAAGAAAACTACCAATCAAACTAGAATGTAAAGGTAAAGAACTATATTAAANTGTGCAAATTATTAACATTTACCATAAAATTTTTGAAACTTTGTATAAAAATATACATATATATAGGTGTAATAATAAATTTAAAATAGTTACTCCTATAGTCGGTTTTTTTCTGAATTAAACCAAACCCAAACCAAATTTGATCGGTTTTTAAAATTCAAAACCAAAACCAAATCATACCCAAAAGTATCGGTTTTTTTGGTCGGTTTGGTTTGGTTTTCGGTTTGGTTCGGATTTTCGGATTTTTATGTACACCCCTAATTATGAGATTAGGGTTAATGTAAGACACAATATTCAAAAATTAAAAAATATATGAAATGCGGATGGAATTGTCATTAGGTAGCTTATGAGTTGATTCTTAACTTGGTCTTACTAACATAAGCAATAATATTGTGTCACTATATATATATATATATTTTTTTTTTGGATATATAAATTTTAATATAATTATTATCACTTCTAAAATTTAGTATTACAAATTTTACTAAAAGCAATACTCCCTGCGCTTATATAATTTTTACCTCAAAAAATATAATACTATATAATCTACGTAAATAACGTGTACAAATTATTGAATAAATTAGGAATTTCAGTATTACACACTCAACTACTACTAATGGTCAATTGTTTTCACAACAAAGAAAGGAATTTAAAGCGACGTTTTTGCTAATATTCAAACTTGGACATAATCAAAATACAATAATTAGAGATGAATTCAACCAATCAAAATAATAACAAGATACTATTTTTTATAACCCAAAAAAAAATATACAACCAATCAAAATATAACAAAAAAATACTATTAATTGTCAACTTTTTTTCACTATAAACAAAAGGAATTTTAATTAACATTTTTTCTCACATAACAATTATACTTGTTCTAATATTCAAAGTTAGGCATAATCAAAATGCAACAATTAGACATGAATTCAAAATAAAAATAAATAAAATCATAACCAATCAAAATATAACATGAATCTACTTAAAATTTAGGCCAAAAAAAAGGGACTAATAGAACTTACTTGAACAGCCTTGCTACTAGTTGTTCCCAAAATAGTGTGATTTTTTTTGTGTGTGGCCGAAATAGGGTATTTTCGGTGAAACTTGAAGGATTTTTCGGTTGAAAATAGAGGATTTCGAATGAAATGGAGAAGAAAGGTCTTGAGTTTAACAGCAACAAGGAAAGTGCATTTAAAGCGCACACTTTCAACATTTACACTGAAGGCGCGGTCAACAAGTGCACCTTTAGAATAAACACCGAAGGCACACGCCGTTAATAAAGCTGAATCGTCAAAACGGTCAAATTGGCGTCAGGGTTAGTTACAATTGAAGGCGTGTCACCAAATTGATCCTTCTGTGTAAATAAAAAATGCAAGGAAAGGCGCGTCAATTAATAAAACATTCAGTTAATTTTAAAATTTTCACTGAAGGTGCGTTTACTCAACACGCCTTCTTCTCAAATTACATTTAACGGTCCGTCAGTTTGGGGCGTTAATATTACAAGAAGAAGGCTCTCTAAGTTGGCGCGCCTTCACCATTAAAGGAAAAAATCTGACAAATCCGTTTATTGTAGTGGTGCTCCATTCATCACCGTTTAAGTCAAAGACTCCTTGAAAGTTTTCTAGTCTAGGAAAATACATGCTAAAAACCGTCAATGTTAGTTGAATATGCTAATTATCTCCGAAATACCTAGAATTTAGTTGCTTCTTGCTAATAGCTTCAAACAAAGAACAATGGATAAAATAAAATGTCCAAGATTGCCTGGTCTTTACTGCTCCTACAGCCAGCTTTTGGATTAACTTCAGGAGAAGTTTTTTTTTTTGTTTTTCTGTTTTGATAAGGTAAATTGTACTAACTAAAAGAGAGAAAACTCCCGTATACAAGAAGTATACCAAAAAGTAGAGAATTTCCATCAGAACATGATTCTCTACAAATGACGCCCAATCTTCTATACAAGTAGGGGCTACATGAGTGCACCAAAAAGCGATCAAAGATAAAAGACTATTCTTAAGATGTGAAAAGGAGACTTAATCCCCTCAAAAGCTCTCTTATTCCCCCCGTCCCCCTCCCAAACTATCCACATGAGAGCTAACGGGGAGAACTTTCATGCCTTTTGCTTTCTTCTTCTACGGAAATCAGCCCAGCTATATAACATTTCCTTTACAGTGCTTGGCATCATCCATTGAGCACCAAAAAGATTCAGGATTGCCCTCCACAAACCCTGAGGACACAGGGCAATGCAACAAAAGATGATCAACTTCTTCCCCTGAGCTTTTACACATGTAGCATCAACTAACAAGTGTAATTCCTCTCTTTCGCAGATTTTCAGCAGTCAAGATCACTCCCGTCGCCGCTAGCCATGCAATAAAGCACACTTTCGTGGGCGCCTTAGGAATCCAGATCGAGGAGTATGGAAAAGTGGCCTCCTCTCTCACTAACATACTCTGGTAAAAGGACTTTACGGTGAACAAACCATCGCCATGCAACCCCATCTCCAAGAATCACAAGATGGTTGGGGCCTGTCTTGCCCATATAGCAGTGCCAACAAATCTTGGAGCTTCGCAATCTCCCAATCTTGCATGTTCCTTCTAAATGAGAGGTCCCATACTACTACCCCCTCCCCTTCATGCTCCTTGCGAATCTGTTGAACCATATATGTGAGACTAGCTTTTGGATATTGGATTGCCTATCATATCTTGTTCATGTTCATCTTTCCTTAATGAATTATACGTATTCGTCCTCTTTTATGTTACATTGTGAATTTCGTCATACTTTGTTGCTTGTTGAGTGTTTCCGCATGAATTGGTATGTTGGATCGGATTGCTGTCGCAATGTTATTATGATGGGATCGGGTCACTGTTGCGACATTATTATGATAGAGCCTTGAGTTGCTCGTCGAAATATTATGGCCATAGGATCGGGTTGCCGCCGCAACAATTTTGTGTATTGGATCGGGTTGTACGCCATAATATGCTATGAATTTGGTTATTTGGCTTGTGATGTTGTCCTCCTTAATGGTTTGGCTATGTTGTTTCCGGAATTTGTTTTATCTCTGTTGATTTGAGCTATTGAGAAAGATTTTGGTTGTTCTTTTTCGAGAGACGTGATTATTATTTCCTTTATTGGATCCTTTTACTGTTATTCATCTTTAATTCTGTCATTATTATTGCTAATTCTCTTGTTGTTTCTATTGCTTATTAACTGTACATGCTTACATGATAGTGTTTTGTCGTAGCTTCGTCACTATCTCGTTGAGGTTAGCCTCGATACTTACTGAGTTTATGGAATCGGTTATACTCATACTATACTTCTGCACTTCTTGTGCAGATTCTGATGCGGGACCTAACAATGTTCAGATGGGAACATAACTTAGGATTTCAGGGAGACTTACACCAGAGTTACTTTCACTCTCTTTATTATTGTTTCTTGTATTAGACAAAATTACATTTTATTTCAAACTTTAAATTTAACACTCTTAGTAGCTCATGTACTCAGTAACCAAATCTTGGAAGGTTATTAGACGGTTGTATTGCTTCAGACTTGCTATGTAATTTTCTGAGTTTTACCTTATTTATGATATTATATTGTTTAATATTTGTTTTGTTTCTCTTATTATTGTTAAGTGTTGGCTTGTCTAGCAAGTGATATTAACATCATCACGACCTGTTGATTGAGATTTTGGATCGTGACATATCAATGCTCAAAAAATAAAGAAGCTGATGTTCAAGATGTTCTAGGAAACTATTGCCTCCAATTTCTTGTTAGGTGTCACTGTTGCCAGGGGCGGCTCAATGATTTTTGTGGCCTAAAGCGAACTTTATTAAGAGGCCTTAAGAAGCCTAAAGCAATATTTATATTTGTTTATTTGTAATTTTTTTTAAAAACTTTTTGACATACAGAATTCTTCTTTTTCTTTGATTTCATTACCATCTAACTCAATAAGATCGGAGACTTGTTCATTTTAAAAACACTTTCCTATACCTTTTTATTAAACTTTATCTATTGTTTGAAAGAAATTTATTAGCAATACCTTTTTGAGGTTGTATTAAAAAGTTAATCATATTTTGTTGTTGGAATGTTTAAATTCTGATTTAAAAAAAAAAAAAGTTAGAACGACTAAACCTGGTTCTGAAAGTTGATAACTTGATGATTGATTTCAAAATAAACTAATCCATGAGAGAGTTTCATTTCTTCAATTTGCTAATTTAAATGCTTGAAAATATGAGAAAGAATATGAAAATAAAGGTGCAATTCGAATTATATAAGATATGTTTTTGTTTGACAGAAGATGCATCTATGCAGATGCATAGGAAGGGGAAAAAAAAGAACATGTACAATTATGAATTTGGAAGACATGGCCTTGAAAAAATTTATGGCTCGTTAAAAATTATATATTTCTTTACAGGTAGAAGCTCATTGCCCATGTCTACTTCTTTAAGTTGTTTTTTTTCTTCATAATTGCTTCTTTTTTTTCACAAAAAATTAGTGATTTTTCTTACAAGATTTAGTTTTTTATGGAAATGCTAGAGATATAAAAATAATTACTAACAATATTTAAGGGGCCCAATTTTTGAGGGGCCCAAAGCAAGGGCCTCACTTGCTTGATCCTTGAGCCGCCCTTGACTGTTGCCGCATCCGGAGATAACCACAATCTCAAAATTCCTTCTCGCGCTGAAATTAAAAGGTTTGCTAAAGGAAATTCTTCACGGAGTGATTTAAATGTTAACAAAGTAGAAGAATCACTATCACGTACCCATAAATTAGTGTTGGACAAATAAATTATGTAAACAAGGCAGAAGAATCCTGCATTTCTTTTTTAGGAATTTTCAAAAATCACTATTGTTTAGTGGTTAGTAACTTCTTATAGCTACCATATACATAATTACTTCCTATAGCTACTATTCAGTTGTTACGCGAGTGTATTCGCTGTATTCGCGCTACTGTATTCATAAATACAGTAGCAAAAATCACCTAAAAACAGGAGAGTCCAGTTGTACGCGACTGTATTTGTGCTACTGTATTCATGAATACAGTAACGATAATCACCTAAAAAATAGGTCTTTCCTGCTGTTTAATAACGGAAAGAGTATCGATTAGCGTGATACACTCCTAATATAACTCAACAAAATCAATTCGTGATACACTCCTAATATAACTCAACAAAATTAATTCTACCTAAATTATGCTGCTATTGCGTTGTATTTCATGTATTCGCGCTACTGTACAATGAGGTAAAAATAGGAATTACATATGTTTAATTATGTATTCCATTTATTTGCGCGAATGTATTTATAAATATAGTTAGGTAATCCACCTAAAAAATAGTGATTACGGGTGTTTAGTAACGGAAAGCGCAATATTAAATTGTATTCAATTTCACTATATTGAATTCAGTTGTATTCAAACAACAAATAATCAAGAAAATATAGTTTATACCGTTCTATTCAATTTGACTGTATACATTATATTCAATTCACTATTATACATTATATTCAATTCGACTGTATTCAAAATAACAAAAAATCACAAAACACAATGATATTCGGCTGTATTAAAAAAATACAGACCTTCGGAATACATAAATACATGCAAAAAAAAAATATTTATACAAAAATATAACATATTTAAGTGTATTTGCACAGAATATGATGTATTTGTATCATTGTATGTGACTAAATAGCAAAGAAGAGAAGAAAGTTTGTCGGAGATGGGATTTTCCGGGCAAGCAAAATACTGTATAAGTTGTATTAAAACTAAAAATGGAGACGAACAAAAACCCGGCCCTCAAATTTTCTCTGGCGTAGCCATGGCCAGATCTGTTCGCCTAAGAGTATGAGCCAATAGTGGATGATGACGCCGATGATTCTGACTCATAGTTATGTAGAAATTGATGATTCATCGTTTTAAGAACTTCTGCCCGATTATTCATCCAACGTTCATGTTGGTGTACACACTACATATTGACTGAACCTAGGGGTGTACATAAAAACCCGAAAACCCGAACCAAACCGAAAACCAAACCAAACCGACCAAAAAAACCGATACTTTTGGGTTTGATTTGGTTTTGGTTTTGAATTTTAAAAACCGATCAAATTTGGTTTGGTTTTGGTTTTAATCAGAAAAAAACCGAACCAAACCGACTATAGGAGTAGCTATTTCAAATTTATTATTACACCTACAAATATGTATATTGTTATACAAAGTTTCAAAAAAATTATGGTAAATGTTAATAGTTTGCACATTTTAATATAGTTCTTTACCTTTACATTCTATTTTGATTGGTAGTTTTCTTTTGTTTAGTGTAAGAATCCATTTCGTGTTAAAAATAACATATTTTTAATTGAGTCCTTAAATTATTCATCACTATTTGATTCAATTATCATCAATATATCTTGGTAAATAATAGATTTCTCAAAGGGCAATTGATTTGATAGTATTATATTGAAAATGTGGTCGCCGAAATATGTGTTTGGTAGTGTATGTCTTATATTTAAGAAAAAACCGACAAATAACCGAAAAAACCGAAAAACCGACATAAACCGAATCGAGAAAAACCGACTTAATTGGTTTGGTTTGGTTCTAATATTTAAAAAACCGACTTACTTGGTTTGGTTGCTTTTTAGGGAAAAATCGATCCAAACCGAACCATGAACACCCCTAACTGAACCTGTAGAAGTATTTTCAATTGCAGTAACCCTAGAGGATTCGGCCAGAGAATTCACAACTAGAAGCAAGTATTTTTCTCGAAGAGAGAGTGAGAAGGAAGAGAGAGAGAAAGAAGAAAATTTTTGCTGAGATTTTGAGAGAGAATCGTGTGTTAACCGAAAGAAAGAGAAAAAACATAAATAACGCATTTCACGCCTCAATGGTAGTGTATACTATAAATACCTATTTTGCTATAAAATATAAAAGGCAGAGATAGAAAATAATATTTTTAAATATCTTTGGTTTATAATAAATAGGGTGCATACCTTTGCTATAGGAGATAATTTTTTTTTTTAGCATAATTTAAAAAAATAAATATATTATATATTTGTCGGCTATTTTTTTGGACGAGCATCAATTCAAGTTTATTATTTTCGAGCAAATTACCAACTAGATAAACCAAACAGGTTATGAGGCGACACAGATTTGGGTTATTTTTGTTTATCTTAATATATATAAGCTTTCTTCTCTTTTTGGTTATCTATTTTTATTAATTGATTGGTCACTAAAACTATCTTATTCTTCTCTTTTTTTAATAGTTTTTACTTCAATATGGAAAGATGATAATATCAACTTTCTTAACATAGAGAAAATTGAAATGAAATACAAAGTTACATTGGTTGATATGGTGAATCAACTTAATCTTGCGTTTTTATTTTCGGGAAACCAACTTTATTTTTGTATAATGTAAATTATGTCAGATACAGTTAATTTTACTTAATAATTTTTTTAAATATTGATGGTGCATCGCACGGGTACGTATACTAGTAAATATTTAGAAGAAAGCATAAGAGGATGAAATGGAGAGAAGAAAGAACCTGAGATGAATTAAGGTGAGATTATGTGAATGGAGGAGTAAGTGACGGATATATGGAATTCAACTACTTTTTAACTATAAACATACTTAGGGATCGTTTGGTTTGAAAACAAGTAATGATGGGATTAATTATGATGGGATTAGTTATACTAGGATTAGTTATGCTGAGAGTAGTTATCCTGGTATTATTTTTCATTGACTGTGTGGCATATTATATTAATCTAGTTGACAATTTTATTACTTTATCCTGTGATAACTTATCCTAGGATTACCATTACACCCTCTGGCATATATAAGTTATTTTAGTACTATTTTTAGTTATGGAATAACTTATTCCAGCATTAATAACCAAACAAGAGATATAGAGATACTAAATTTTTATCCTAGGATTATTTTTGATTATCGTACCAAAAGACCCCTTAGTAGTTGTTACACTATATTTTTTAGTTCAAGGTGTTATTTGATGCACCACTCTCTTTACAAAAGGTACCTTTATCATGGGTAAAAAAAATCAGAAATAACCTAATTTACAAGTGATAATTGAAAAATAGTCATAGTTTCAAAAATGTTACACCCCATGTTTTCGTACGTGAGAGTACGTCGTAAGTCAATTGATGTAAGATCAGAAATGAGATCATCTTTGAAAGTACATAAAGCAAGTTAATCATGTTACCATGCTGGTTACAAATATTAAAGATCGTGAACAAGTACCAAGAGGGTTGGAAGGCTTAGAAGCTAAACGAATTAAAGAAAATAAGTTTCGTCGCAAGTCGACAAGTTGAGAATGTTGTAACAAGTACTTTTGGGGCGAGACTAGGGTTCTTAACATGATAAGGAGGTTAGTTTATGAGTTAAGTTACTCGTATGATAGTCGTGTATTATGTTTTGAACTCAAGCGAGTTGTGGAACAAAAGTTGGCAAAGGTCATCACAAGTTACATTCATAAATGTGCTGAAAATTAGGTCAAATGTAGATGAGCTTTTCTCCCATTATACTTGGAATTAATGGTTATCCACCTACCAAATTTAATATCTACGAGTCTAGTTTATAACGCATTAAACCATTTGTCAATATGATATCGGAGTAGATAGATATTCACGTTTTTGCGAGACTGCGCAGAAAGCCCTTATGGGACCACTTGGTCGGTGGACGACCTTCACTTGTTTTTATCTCGTTTTTGGGATGAGCTTTGCTCATTTTTCGACCTCCTTCCATCCTCACACTCTGCGACCCTCCCAAACAGTTCCCCTAAGGCTCTAAACAATTTTTTTTCTAAAAAAACATACCATAATCCAACATCAAAGTTTGCCAAAGTTGAAGAATAACTTCTCTATGGTGTTGTGATGTGAATAATGCTAAGTTAAGCTTAGGGTTCTAATTTTATCTACTACCTAAGGTATGTTTAACATCCTTTTGATGGTGTTTAAGGTTAATTGCATGTTGGCTGTGGTGTTGGAGTGAAAGATTACAAGATAGCACTTGAAAGGGGAAGAGATGATGTTATCTTTTGTTGGGTTGTTTTAAGGCTATATGTGTGTGTGTGTGTTTATGGCTGGAAAATTGGAAAAATAAATTGATTATGATATGGTTTCTATTTTTATGCATGTCTATATTTATATCAAGTGAATTGGTTAAAGAAACGTATGAAACTTTAGATTAGAAGTGAAGATTAACTTAAGTCACTTCAATGGCATTGTATTGCTATTGAGGGCAGTTGTAAGCTAAATATAACTTGGATCTCGACTTGAAGCTACTGTAGGAGGTATGTGTATTGTGTTCTTGCATGTGCTTAAGGTTATCTTGATGTTGATTAAGTTAAATGGATGAGCTAGACATGAACTAGTGAATAATGTTGCTAATTGAGGATAGTTGGAGTTGTGGATTGTTTCCTTTGTTATAAATATATAGTATAAGGCTGGAATCATTCATAATGACTTCTTTATCATGTTTATGATATTGTTAAGTTAATGTAAGAAGTCTATAAGGGGTGATATGGGTAATATGGATTCCAATCTGAGCTTGGCTGCTTGTCGTGAAGTAATTGTGACTTGTTATTGTTATATGGTGTCTTGTTATTGATATTTACATGTTGCTGGATTTCTCTAGTTATTGCTGTTGGTATATGGTATTTGTAATGACCCGGCCGATCGTTTCGAGATTTATAGTCCAATTTCCCCATTTCCTGCTTCTTTTGTGTTCTACAGCTATATTATGATATACCGGGTTAGTTGGTTCGGGTCCGGGGTGGTTTTGGAGTGAATTGAGACACATAGTCTCTTATTTGGAAGCCTAAGTAGGAAAAGTTGACCGAATATTGACTTATGTGTAAATGATCTCGGATTTGAATTTTGATGGTTCCGTTAGCTCCGTTAGGTTATTTTGTACTTAGGAGCGCGTTCAGAATGTGATTTGGAGGTCCGTGGTAGAATTAGGCTTGAATTGGCGAAAGTTAGAATTTTGACGATTTTGGCCGGCAGTGGAAATTTTGATATCGGGGTCGGATTGGATTTCCGAAAGTTGGAGTAGGTTGGTGGTATCATTTCTGACTTGTGTGCAAAATTTGAGGTCATTCAGACGTGGTTTGGTAGGTTTCGACATCGTTTGTGGAATTCGGAAGTTTAGAAGTTCTTAGGCTTGAATCCGGGGGTAATTTGATGTTTTGATGTTGTTTTGAGTGATTCGAAGGTTTGACTAAGTTCGTTGATGTTATGGGATGTGTTGGTATGTTTGGTTGAGGTCCAGAGGGCCTCGGGTGAGTTTCGGGTGATTAATGGATCATTTATGGCCTTTGAGAGATAGCTGATCTGCTGGTTTTTGGTTGTTGCTGGTTTTCTCTTACGCGTTCGCGAGGCAGGTCTCGCGTTCGCGAAGCGTATCTGGAAGGTGAGGGATAAGAGAGGACGCGTTCGCGAAGGTTCAGGAGTGGAGTGCATCGCGAATGCGAGAGGAGTAACGCGTTCGCGAAGAAGAGGAGAGGTAACTGGGAACCCCATTTATTTGGTCTACGCATTTGCGAGGGTTTGGCTGCGTTCGATATGGGTTGAGCTGGTAAAGCTTCACTTCGCGAAGCGTAGGTCACGTTCGCGAAGAGTAAATTTGAGAGGCAGTCCAAGTGGTCTACGCGAAAGCGAGGGGGCTTTCGCGTTCGCAAAGAAGGAATCTGGGCAGGCAGTATTAAATTTCAAAAGGGAGGATTTGAACCTATTTTTTCATATTTTGAGCTAGAGACCACGGATTTGGGAGATCATTAAAGGGATTTTTAGGGAGTTGATTGGGGTAAGTGTTTCTCACTTGATTTTGGTTAAATTCCATGATTATATCTTGATTTTTATCATCTAAATTGTGATTTGGGGTGAAAATTGGGGAAAAAGTGGAAGAGTTCTTGAGATGGATTTTTGAGGTTTTGAAGGGGATTTTTTTGTCGGATTTGAGTAAAATTGGTATGGTTAGACTCGTGAGTGAATGGGCTTTCGGATTTTGTGACTTTTGTCGGATTTCGATACGTGGGCCTGGGAGCCGGGTTTGAGTTGATTTCGAATTTTTGGCTATAATTTAGTAGTTTTCTTGTGGAATTGATTCCTTTAGCATATATTAATGGTATTGTACTATTTGTGGCTAGATTCGGGACGTTTGGAGACCGATTCGAGAGGCAAGGGCATTGCGGAGTAGAGATTTGCTCGGATTGAGGTAAGTAACAGTTGTAAATCTGGTCCTGAGGGTATGAAACCCCGAATTTTGTGTCATGTGACTATTTTGGAGGTGATGCACATGCTAGGTGACGAGCTTGTGGGCATGCACCGAGGGGATTGTGACTTGGTCCGTCCCGTAGGAACTGTAAAGTTGAACAACCTGTTGTTAGCTATGTGCTCCCTATGTGTTATAGAAAGATTGACTGTAAATCTTGCTAGATACCATGTTTAGGCTTTATGCCGATATTGTTGGGACCCTTAGTGGTCGTTTCTTGTGGTCATCTTACCGTTTTCATTGATATTCTGTACTCAGTCATGTTCATGCATTCTTATATCATATCTCAATCTCTGTTATTCTATTTGATGCATCATGTCATTACTGTTTGGGCTAATTATCCTAATTTCTGATAGCCCGAGAGACTGGAGAGATTGATTACTGAGTGAGGTAGGGGCCTGATTGTGAGGACAATTATGGGATCGGGCTGCACGCCGCAACATGTTTCATTGATTCTGCCATGATTGGCATTGATATAGCAATTGGGCTGAAGGAGCCCCTCCGGAGTCTGTACATACCCCCGGTGAGCGCAGGTACCCACTGAGTCCGAGTGTCGAGTGCTGAGCGATTGTGAGGAATGAGTGACTGTGAGGAATGAGTGATTGTGAGGTTGGAGTGATTGGGAGGACTGAGTGATGATTGCTCGAGAGGTAGTATATGATTTCATTGTTTGATGCACATAGTTGCCTTACATCCTTGTTTTGAAATTGTTGAAGGATATTTTATCTGGTTTACTGGAACTTGACTTAAAGAAATCAATTTGACTTAAACTTCTAGATTGAAAGCATGCCTATTCTTTACTCAATTTTATGAAATGAATTGTATTTACATTGCTCGTCACTGCTTTTCAGTTCCTTATTTATTTCTATTACTTACTGAGTTGGTGTACTCACGTTACTCCCTACGCCTCGTGTGTAGATCCAGGAGTAGTTGATCGTGGAGGGTGTTGATAGTCCTCATAGCAGATTTTTGAGATAGTGAGGTAGCTGCCCGGCGTTCACATCCTTGCTTTTCTTCATCCCAATCCTTCCTTTAGTTGTATTTTGGATTCCAGACTATGTTGATCTTATTATTGTCGGACCAGTTAGGTTTAGATGCTCATGACTTAGTGACACCCCGATGTTTGGGGCTATCTTTTCGCATTTCTATATTGAGTTTAACTCTTGTTTCTTTTTTATGAAAATTCTATTATAAAAAGGCAATTTTGGCATATCTTTGAATGAATTATTGAAGCATTGTGCAAGTCGGCTGGCCGAGTACCATCGATAGGCGCCATCACGACAGGTTTGAGTTTAGGGCTAAATCTTTCCTTCATTTTGGCATGATATTATAACTACATGTGTTTGATAACGAGACATAAAGAGAAATTCATATCCTAAATTTATGGACATACTCGGTACATTATTTCATAATGACGTCCTTTTTGCCGGGGACGCTGCATTACATGCCTGCAAGTCCTGATAGACAGCTGGATAGACCTTCCCAGTAGACAGAGCCAAACATCAGCTTGGTTGGTAAGCTCCACTTTTCCGGAGTTACCAGCTCTATACTTTGGAGTCCATTTTATATATACAGGTTTGATGGGTAGTTCGAGGCCCTGTCCCGGCCATGATACATTTTAGTTATCTTTAGAGGCTTGTAGATGAGTTCTATGTATTTTGTATGCTAGTAGTGTGGCCTTGGTAGCCCTGTGTACATGTTCAGTTTGGTATTGCTGGTTGTAGGCATTCATGGCGGCCTCATCAGCAGACACAGTTATGTATATGAGCTTTTCGGTATGTTTACTCTCACATGAGAGAGACACTATTTTAAGATAATTCATAACATGGCCCCATCGGCCTCGATTAGTATTATCAACTTGTAGGTAGGCCTCATCGGCCTATGTTGAAGGATACCCCTCCATAGTTCACGAGTACGAAGTGGTACGCTCAGGCCGACTATGGCACCGGGTGCTGGCCACGCCTCTCCAGGTTTCGGACGTGACAAACTTGGTATCAGAGCAATTATATCCTAGGGAGTCTACAAGACGTGTCTAGTAGAACCGTTTATAGATGTGTTTTGCACCATATTATATAAACAGGAAGATACAAGAAATTTAGGAGTCTATTACTCTTCTTTCAAATCCAAATCGTTCTATAGAGCTGAGTCATAAAAGTTTGAGCCAAGACTTACGTTTGCTAATGATATAGAGATGCTTTCAATTAGAAAAGTTACAGCTAGCCGGAGGGCTAATAAAACGGCAAGTAAGTATTAGTAGAGAGAGAATTCTTGACGAGGTGACCATGTTTGAGGCCCTATAAAATCGTGCATACTAGATGGTGCACTCTAGAATAGTACAGTCAGATATGAATACTAGAATGTTCAAAAATATCAGAAGACATGTAGTGGAATCCTAGAAGGGATAAATGTTTACCTTAGTATGACTCCCGCCCTTAGTAAAAGAGAATATAGGCGACCCAATGAACCAGTGAGATAGAGCTAGGGGAGATAAAAGTGAAAGAATATTTTGTTGAAGTTTTCAGAGTAAGGTAATAGACAGAGATATTATCAAGAGAATAAGAAGAGAGTAAATGAAGCATTACGAGCAAGATGTGATAAGAGGTTGATAAAATGGTAAATCATAATATGACAGAGTCTGTAGTCAAGTAATGGAAAAGACAAGAGGTGATAGGCCTTGAGACTATAAAAGAGTACTAGTATTATAACCCGCGCGAATGCGTAGACACTAACCATGCAATATATTTGAGTTATTTGGATTATATGTAAATAATCTTAAAACTTAAACTTTCACTATTAAATATAGGTAATCATTGGATATTAATTAAGAAACACCACATGAAAAAGATTAACCATTTCTCAAATTTCCTAAATTTAATTCTATTTTTCTTCTTTAATACCATTCTCGTCGGTGTCACTGGATCCTAAAATTAGTCGGAAAGCAAAATAATAACTCATATTTAAGACAAAATAATCAAAGGTTGAGACTATGAATGACTCTTTGGATACGACTTGACTCTTTTACTACTGCTTTAACTCTTATATTATGTGTTGATATCTTTCAAAAAATATTTCTATTTTAAAATTTTAGTTTCTAAAACTTTATTTTTCAATAATAAATTATTTTTATAATAATGTAAGTGAAAATATTATCGTTAATTCAAAACTCATTTTAGTCGGCTATCTAAAAATTTAAAAAATTCTTTAGCCAAATTTTTTTTTCCAGTATGACTCTATTTGGATATTTAACATTAACCATGTTAAATATCCGAGTTATTTGAATGATATGTAAATTACCTTAAACTTTAAACCTTTTAGATAATTGTTAGATATCAATTAAGAAACAGTACATGAAAAAAGACTAACATTTTCTCAAATCTCGTAGTGATAATTTTATTTTTGCACCATTCTCATTGGTGACATTGGAACCTAAAAATAGTAAGAAAATAAAATAATAACTTGTATTTATGTCAAAGCACAAAAGTTGACACAATATCAACGATTCTTTGGTTACGACGTTACTCTTTTACTACGACTTGAACTCTTATTTGGCATGTTTTATCTTTCAAAAAATATTTCTATTTTGACATTTCAATTTTTAAAACTTTATATATATATATATTATATATATATATATAATATATAATATATATATATATATATATATATATATATGTTCCACGACCCAAACCCCGGTCGTGATGGCGCCCAAACACATTGCTAGGCAAGCCCGACCATTTACACAACCTTAGCCAAATAATCTAATTAAATAAATAAATGTTCACTACTATAAATACCAATTTAGTGCGGAAATTCTGATATAATCTCTAACATTCGAAAATCCCAAAATAAAATACTAAATAGCCCACAGAATCTGGTGTCACGAACATGAGCCTCTAGAAGCAGATTATTCACCTATTACAAGTCCGACTAGGAAAATAATACGAATAAAATAATAAAAGAATAGAAGGGAGAGATCAAGGCTGCGAACGCCATGCAGCTACCTCGACACTCCCAGATAATTGCTGCTCAGCTAACAAGCCCTCACTCACCCTTTGGTGTACCTGGATCTGCACACAAGGTGCAGGGAGTATTGTGAGTACTTCCAACTCAGAAAGTAATAAATATAAATAAGTTCTGAGGATAAGAAATCCTAAATAAACACAAGGTAAAGCTAATAATACCATTAAACAACAATACAGTTAGAATAAACATCACAACAGATGAAGAAATAAATAACAATTAAATATGCAATGCAACACATAAACCGGTACCTCCAGTACCCCGCTGCGGCCGTGCAGCCCGCTCCATTTATTTAACGTCGACGGCGCTCACTGGGGGTGTGCAGACTCCGGGAGGGGCCCCTTACGGCCCAAGCGCAATAATAAGCCATCTCGTGGCATCAAACAGGCCCATGGCCTCATATCAATATCATTATAATGCTGCTGCGGCGTGCAGCCCGATCCCATACTCAGTCCAAAAATTACACAATAGTATAAAAATATTCAGCCCAAACTTCATTTTAAAAATATTAACTTAATTTCTAATTTAAGAAAATGGCTGAGATTTCAAACACAGTATTAAATACCAGGACTGAGTTTAATATTTATAAATATGGTAAGAAACCATTAAAATAATCCCTGAAGGATTCAAGTAGTTGGCACGAAGCCCAATTATGACAATTAATCCATTTTTATAAGGATATTACAAATCTACAATCAAATAGGTATCAATTTTATTAAGCGGGACGGACCGAGTCGCAATCCCTGACGGTGCTCTACCCCACGCCCGTTATCCGACGTGCAAGTCACCTCACATAGCACTACGTTATGCAAATTCGGGGTTTCGAACCCTCAACACAACATTTACATTTATTACTAACCTCAAGCCGGCCAAGGTCCTGGCTTGCTATGCCCTTGCCTTTCGAATTCACCTCTTCGCGCGTCGAATCTGACCAAAACCACAACGAATACGTCACAATATGCTAAGGGAATATAACCCAATCGAAAAGACTCGAAAAACATCGAAAATTACGAAGTTGGCAAAACCCGAGCCCCGGGCCCACTTCTCGAAAAATTATAAATTTTACATCACCGGATTCCTTATCTCGCCACGAGTCTATACATATAAAGAACACCAAAATCGGAGTCCAAATGACCCCTCAAATTTCCATTTTTGTTCTCTTAGGTTTCAAGCCCTAAACCACCATTTTGACCTTAATTCTTTGAGTTTTCAGTGTAATTTCATGTATTTGCATGATAAAATTGTGTTCTAAGTCCAAGAATGCTTACGTGATCGAAGTCCTTGAATTTCCTCTTCAAAATCGCTCAAGAACACCCCAAGTCCGAAGTTAAAATATGTGTTCTGTGAAATTTCGCGAAGGGATTAAAAACCCACTTCTGATCAGTTGTTTCCGCACCTGCGGTCATTTTCTGCTTCTGTATCTACCGCATCTGCGGTCTTTTTCCGCTCCTGCGGAAATCTCCTTAAAGTCCAAAATTCCGCATCTGCGGTCCTTTTGTCGCATCTGCGACTCCGCAGATGCGGTTGGCATCCTTGCACCTGCGACTACTGTCGCTTCTGCGGTTCTTGAATCGCTTCTGCGGTACCACTTCTGCGGTCCCATTTCCGCAGAAGCGAAAATACCAGAAGCAGCAAAATTCTGCAATCTCTTTAAGTTCAAAACTTCCAGTTAGGCATCCGAAATCACCCCGAGGCCCCCGGGACCTCAACCAAAAGCACCAACACATCCTATAACATCATTCAAACTTGTTCCAATCATAAAAACACCTCAAACAACACTAAAACCATTATTTCTCATCGAATTCAAGCCTAAGTTTTTCAAAAACTTCCGAAATACGCATTCGATCAAAAACCCAACCAAATCACCTCCGAATGACCTGAAATTTTGCACACACATCCCAAATCACCTAACGAAGCTACTGCAACTCTCGGAATTCCATTCCGACCCTCGGATCAAAATCTCACCTATCAACCGGAATTCGCCAAAATACTAACTTCGCCAATTCAAGTCTAGTTCTACACCGGACCTCCAAAACCGATTCCGATCGCACTCCTAAGTCACAAATCATCCCCCGAAGCTAACCAAATCATCGGAATTCATATCCGAGCCCTCTAACTCAATAGTTACAAGCCTTCTTTAAAGAGACTAAATGTCTCATTTTCTACCAAAACCAAACCGATTCGACTCTAACTTACCAAATGCCGATAATGAAACATGAAGAAGCAATAAATGGGGAAAACGGGGTGGTAATACATGAGACGACGGGTAGGGTCGTCACATCCTCCCCAACTTAAATAAACGCTCGTCCTCGAGCGGGCCAAGAAACATACCTGAATGGTGCGCTCGGACTGCCCGTCCGTCTGAGGGTGAAAAGCTGTGCTCAACTGCACCCGAGTACCCAACTCTAGCTGAACCGCCTGCCAAAACTGAGAGGTGAACTGAGTGCCCCGATCTGATATGATGGAAACTGGGACACCATGCAATCGAACTATCTCCCGAATATAGATCTCTGCCAGCCGCTCTGAAGAATAAGTAGTACAAACCGGAATGAAGTGCGCGGACTTGGTCAGCCTGTCTACAATCACCCAAATAGCATCAAATTTCTTCAGAGTTCGTGGAAGTCCGGTAACAAAATCCATAGTGATCTTCTCCCACTTCCACTCAGGAATAACCATCTGCTGGTGTAAGCCACCCGGTCTCTGATGCTCATATTTCACTTGCTGACAATTAAGACACCGGGCTACATACTCCACAATATCTCTCTTCATCCTCCGCCACCAATAGTGCTGTCTGATATCCTGATACATCTTCGCGGCACCCGGATGAATGGAATACCGCGAGCTATGGGCCTCCTCCAATATCAACTCCCGAAGCCCATCCACATTGGGCACGCAAATCCGGCCCTGCATCCTCAACACACCATCATCTCCAATGGTCACATCCCTGGCATCATCATGCCGAACCCTGTCCTTAAGGACAAGCAAATGCGGATCATCATACTGACACTCCCTGATGCGGTCATACAAGGAAGACCGAGAAACCACACAAGCCAACACTCGACTGGGCTCTGAAATATCTAATCTCACAAATCGGTTGGCCAAGGCCTGAACATCAACTGCAAATGGCCTCTCCTCAACTGGAATTTATGCCAAGCTCCCCATACTCACCGACTTCCGGCTCAAAGCATCGGCCACTACATTGGCCTTCCCCGGGTGATACAGGATAGTAATGTCATAATCCTTAAGTAACTCCAACCATCTACGCTGCCTCAAATTAAGATCCTTTTGCTTGAACAAATGCTGAAGACTGCGATGATCAGTGAATACCTCACAGGATACGCCACACAAGTAAAGCCTCCAAATCTTCAGTGCATGGACTATAGCCGCAAGCTCCAGATCATGGACGGGGTAGTTCTGCTCATGGGGCTTCAACTGACGAGAAGCATACGCAATAACTCTACCCTCCTGCATCAAAACACAACCGATCCCAACTCTCGAAGCATCGCAATATACCGTATAAGATCCTGAAGCTGATGGCAAGACTAACACTGGAGCTGTGGTCAAAGCCGTCTTGAGCTTCTGAAAGCTCTCCTCACACTCGTCCGACCATACAAATGCGACACCCTTCTGAGTCAACTTGGTCAAGGGCGATGCAATAGAGGAAAATCCCTGCACAAACCGGCGATAGTAACCTGCCAACCCTAGGAAGCTGCGAATCTCTGTGGCTGAGGTCGGTCTAGGCCAACTCTGCACCGCCTCTATCTTCTTTGGGTCAACCTGAATACCCTCACTGGACACCACATGTCCCAAGAAAGCCACTGAACCGAGCCAGAACTCACATTTGGAGAACTTTGCATAAAGCCTCTCCTCCTTTAATCTCTACAATACAACTCTCAAATGCTGCGCGTGCTCCTCCTGACTGCGCGAGTATACCAGTATGTCATCAATGAATACTATGATAAATGAATCCAGGTAAGGCCGGAACACACTGTTCATCAGGTGCATGAAAGCTGCTGGGGCATTGGTCAGCCCGAAAGACATGACAAGAAATTCATAGTGACCATATATAGTCCTGAAAGCAGTCTTATGAATATCTGAGTCCCTGATTTTTAACTGGTGGTAACCCGAACGGAGATCAATTTTTGAGAACACCCTCGCTCCCTGAAGCTGGTCAAATAAATCATCAATGTGAGGTAAGGGGTACTTGTTTTAAATTGTTACCTTGTTCAACTGCCTATAATCGATGCACATTCTCATCGTGCCATCCTTCTTCTTCACAAATAGAACTGGTGCACCCCAAGGTGACATACTAGGCCGAATGAACCCCTTATCCAGGAGCTCCTGAAGCTGCTCCTTCAATTCTTTCAACTCCGCTGGTGCCATGCGATATGGTGGAATAGAAATGGGCTGAGTGCCCGGCACCAGGTCAATGCCAAAATCAATGTCCCTGTCCGGCGGCATACCCGGCAGGTCTGCAGGAAACACATCGGGAAACTCCCTCACAACGGAAACCGACTCAATGCTAGGAGTCTCAGCTCCCACATCTCTCACAAACGCCAAATAGGAAAGACAACCCTTTCCAACCATACGCTGGGCCTTCAAGAAAGAAATAACTCTGCTAGGAATATAGTCAGTCACACCACGCCACTCGATCCGCGGTACACCCGGCATAGCCAAAGTGACTGTCTTAGCATAACAGTCTAGAATAGCATGACACGGAGATAACCAGTCCATGCCCAGGATAATATCGAAATCTACCATACTCAATAGCAATAAATCAACTCGGGTCTCCAGACCCCCAATAGTCACCAAACACGACCGAAATACATGGTCCACAACAATAGTGTCGCCCACCGGGGTAGACACATGAACAGGTAAGGCAAGACACCCTCGGGTCGTACCCAAATGATGAGCAAAGTATGAAGATACATATGAATAGGTAGAACCGGGATCAAATAATACTGAGGCGTCTCTGTGACAGACTGAAATAATACCTGTAATGACAGCGTCTGAAGCAATGGCATCTGTCCTGCCCGGCATCGCGTAGAAACGAGCCTGGCCACCGCCTGATCGATCTCCACCTCTGGGGCGGCCCCTGGCTGCCTGATCTCCACCCTTAGCTGACTGGGCGGGTGGTGAAGTAACTGGAGCAGAAGTCGAGGGCTGACCCCTCTGCTGATGCTGTCTGCCACGAAGGCGAGGGCACTGCCTCCTAAAATGACCCAACTCTCCGCACTCATAGCAGCTGCCCGGTACTGAAGATGGGGACTGATGAAAACCTCTCGCACCGGAGTGACTAGCAGATGCACTCGGCGCAGAAGAACCCTGAACTGATGGGGCATGAGATGAACTCTGAGCTGGGAGAGCGCTGAGTGAAGTCTGACCCTGCTGGGGCCCATGATGACCACGGCCTGATGATCCCCCACGATACTCTGGACGAGCTGACTGAGCAGGCCTGAAAGAGCGACCTCTACCCTGCTGGAACTGACCCCTCGAAGGAGCACCACTGTAACTGCCCGATCCACGAGGCCTCTTAGCCTCCCTCTCCTCTCGCTCTCTACGGCGAACTGACTCAATCTCACGAGCAATGTCTACCACCTCCTCAAACGTAGCACCCAGTACTCTCTCTCTAGTCATCAAAATACGGAGATGATAGTTAAGACCATCCACAAATCTCCTGATCCTCTCGCGATCTGTTGGAACCATCCAAGTAGCATGACGAGCCAGCTGGGAAAACCTCACCTCATACTGAGTCACTGTCATGTCTCCCTGTGTCAACCACTCAAACTGCCTACGCAACTCTTCCCTGCGGGACTGAGGTATATACTTCTCCAGAAAAAGAGCTGAGAACTGCTGCCAAGTCAGAGGTGCTGCACCGGCAGGCCTACGCCTCTCAAAGTCCTCCCACCAAGTAAGAGCATCCCCCGTGAACTGAAAAGTAGTAAATGCCACACCACTCGACTCAAGGATCCCTGCCGTACGGAGCATACGCTGGCATCTGTCAAGAAAACTCTGGGCATCCTCGCCCTCAGCACCACCGAATGTCGGAGGCTGGAGTCTACCAAACCTCTCGAGACGACGCTGCTCATCGTCTGGCATAGCTGGAACCACAAAACCCTGAGCTGGTGCAACCTGCTGAGCTGGAGGTGCCTCCGGTGTCTGTAGCCCCTGCACTCCCTGCGCAGGTGTGCGAGCATCGGGGGTCTGATTGCCTCCCCCGGTCTGTGAAGTAGCTGCTGCTGCTGTGGTGGCTGAAACTGCTTGAGCCAAACCAGTACAGACCGTCAAGATCTGTGCCAAGGTCTCCTGAAGACCCGGAATCACAATAGGCACAGCTGGTGCCTGAGCAGGTGCTGCTGGAGTCTCCACCGCTGGAGCCTGATCCTGAGCTGGGGCAATCATAGGATTAGCAGGTACTGTCCCGGCTACTCTACCCCTGCCACGACCACGACCGCGTCCACGGCCTCTGGCGGCCTCAGTAGGTGGCACTGGTGGTCGTCCGTCACGTTCGGTAGCTCGTGTTCTCACCATCTGTGAGAGAATAGAATAACAAAGATTTAGTTCACAGTTCAACAAAGCCGCACGACAAGAGTTTCAAGGATATGGAGTATTTCCTAAAGGTTCTGCAGCCTCTCGAGGATAAGTACAGACGTCTCCGTACCGATCCACGAGACTCTACTAAACCGGCTCATGATTCGCGAGACCAAGTAACCTAGGCTCTGATACCACCTTGTCACGACCCAAACCCCGGTCGTGATGGCGACCAACACATTGCTAGGCAAGCCCGACCATTTACACAACCTTAGCCAAATAATCTAATTAAATAAATAAATGTTCACTACTATAATACCAATTTAGTGCGGAAATTCTGATATAATCTCTAACATTCGAAAACCCCAAAATAAAATACTAAATAGCCCACAGAATCTGGTGTCACGAACATGAGCCTCTAGAAGCAGATTATTCACCTATTACAAGTCCGACTAGGAAAATAATACGAATAAAATAATAAAAGATAGAAGGGAGAGATCAAGGCTGCGAACGCCATGCAGCTACCTCGACACTCCCAGATAATTGCTGCTCAGCTAACAAGCCCTCACTCACCCTTTGGTGTACCTGGATCTGCACACAAGGTGCAGGGAGTACTGTGAGTACTTCCAACTCAGAAAGTAATAAATATAAATAAGGTCTGAGGATAAGAAATCCTAAATAAACACAAGGTAAAGCTAATAATACCATTAAACAACAATACAGTTAGAATAAACATCACAACAGATGAAGAAATAAATAACAATTAAATATGCAATGCAACACATAAACCGGTACCTCCAGTACCCTGCTGCGGCCGTGCAGCCCGCTCCATTTATTTAACATCGACGGCGCTCACTGGGGGTGTGTAGACTCTGGGAGGGGCCCCTTACGGCCCAAGCGCAATAGTAAGCCATCTCGTGGCATCAAACAGGCCCATGGCCTCATATCAATATCATTATAATGCTGCTGCGGCGTGTAGCCCGATCCCATACTCAGTCCAAAAATTACACAATAGTATAAAAATATTCAGCCCAAACTTCATTTAAAAATATTAACTTAATTTCTAATTTAAGAAAATGGCTGAGATTTCAAACACAGTATTAAATACCAGGACTGAGTTTAATATTTATAAATATGGTAAGAAACTATTAAAATAATCCCTGAAGGATTCAAGTAGTTGGCACGAAGCCCAATTATGACAATTAATCCATTTTTATAAGGATATTATAAATCTACAATCAAATAGGTATCAATTTTATTAAGCGGGACGGACCGAGTCGCAATCCCTGACGGTGCTCTATCCCACGCCCGTTATCCGGCGTGCAAGTCACCTCACATAGCACTATGTTATGCAAATTCGGGGTTTCGAACCCTCAACACAACATTTACATTTATTACTAACCTCAAGCCGGCGAAGGTCCTAGCTTGCTATGCCCTTGCCTATCGAATTCACCTCTTCGCGCGTCGAATCTGACCAAAACCACAACGAATACGTCACAATATGCTAAGGGAATATAACCCAATCGAAAAGACTCGAAAAACATCGAAAATCACGAAGTTGGCAAAACCCGAGCCCCGGGCCCACTTCTCGAAAAATTATAAATTTTACATCACCGAATTCCTTATCTCGCCACGAGTCTACATATAAAGAACACCAAAATCGGAGTCCAAATGACCCCTCAAATTCCCATTTTTGTTCTCTTAGGTTTCAAGCCCTAAACCACCATTTTTGACCTTAATTCCTTGAGTTTTCAGTGTAATTTCATGTATTTGCATGATAAAATTGTGTTCTAAGTCCAAGAATGCTTACCTGATCGAAGTCCTTGAATTTCCTCTTCAAAATCGCTCAAGAACACCCCAAGTCCGAAGTTAAAATATGTGTTCTGTAAAATTTCGCGAAGGGATTAAAAACCCACTTCTGATCAGTTGTTTCCGCACCTGCGGTCATTTTCCGCTTTTGCGTCTACCGCATCTGCGGTCTTTTTCCGCTCCTGCGGAAATCTCCTTAAAGTCCAAAATTTCGCATCTGCGGTCCTTTTGTTTTCGCTTCTGCGGTTCTTGAATCGCTTCTGTGGTACCGCTTCTGCGGTCCTATCTCCGCAGAAGCGAAAATACCATAAGCAGCAAAATTCTGTAATCTCTTTAAGTTCAAAACTTCCCGTTAGGCATCCGAAATCACCCCGAGGCCCCCGGGACCTCAACCAAAAGCACCAACACATCCTATAACATCATTCAAACTTGTTCCAATCATAAAAACACCTCAAACAACACTAAAACCATCATTTCTCATCGAATTCAAGCCTAAGTTTTTCAAAAACTTCCGAAATACGCATTCGATCAAAAACCCAACCAAATCACCTCCGAATGACCTGAAATTTACACATCCCAAATCACCTAACGAAGCTACTGCAACTCTCGGAATTCCATTCCGACCCTCGGATCAAAATCTCACCTATCAACCGGAATTCGCCAAAATACTAACTTCGCCAATTCAAGCCTAGTTCTACACCGGACCTCCAAAACCGATTCCGATCGCACTCCTAAGTCACAAATCATCCCCCGAAGCTAACCAAATCATCGGAATTCATATCCGACCCCTCTAACTCAATAGTCAACCTCCGGTTGACTTTTCTATTACAAGCCTTCTGTAAAGAGACTAAATGTCTCATTTTCTACCAAAACCAAACCGATTCGACTCTAACTTACCAAATGCCGATAGTGAAACATGAAGAAGCAATAAATGGGGAAAACGGGGCGGTAATACATGAGACGATAGGTCGGGTCATCACATCTATATATATATATGTATTTCAATAATTATTATCATTATATTGATGCAAGTGAAGATATTATCCCTAATTTAAAATTCACTTTACCCGGCTATCTAAAAAATTTAAATGAATCCTTAGCCAGTGAAATTTTATTTTGATACGACGATATTTTGAGTTTATCGATATCTCTAGCCACAGATTTTGAATTTGGAATATCCTATATACAGAGGTGGATCCAGGATTTATACTTCATGGATTCTTAGCATTGAAATATTATTTTTGGAGTTATGGGTTCATATCTACTATTTTTATAATTTTAAGGATTTTTACATATAAATTTTTGCTCAGCGTGAAAAGTTATGGGTTCAATTGAACCTGTCGTCAACACTCTACATATATATATAAATATTCAAATTTTTTGTTCTTTGAATCATTAAAGGATAAATTAATTGACTGTTATTATATAACATTGCATATATTGTCTTAAAATTGCCAAGTAATTTTTTTCGTCACCATACTTGGCTTAACCTCAATGCAAACTACTCAAATTGCATTTATATTCAAATTCAGATATCATATCAGCTTGTTAGTAATAATGATTTTTAAAAACGACACATAATGTAAATTAAAAAGATATTCTAAGATATCCTTATCTTATAATCTATGTATTTGAGTTGAAAAGAATATTTAAAATCGATGATATCAACTTCCAAATTGTTTATACTTAACATAGATGAAACAAAAGAAGAAACTCGTTGTTGATAATAGGCTAAATTGTATAGTTTGGCCTACGTTCAGGCTCTATCTTAAGGATGCTTTATTGTTTTAAGTGTGTAAATAACGCAAAAATTGGCTCTAATGGTGACTTTTTGCAATACTCAAATGAAGACTTATGATGGTGATCCGGGCAAAAATTGGAATTAATGGACGAAAAAAGGGAATGAAGCTCGTGTGGCAGTAGGAAACCCCACTAGCGCGGGCATTAGCGCGGCCTTAGCACGCCCGCACTAGCCCAGTCGTCAGAAACAGAACATAACTCCACTAGTGCGGGCAGTAGCGCGGCCTTAGCACGCCCGCGCTAGTCCAGATGCGGGAAAAGTGTTTTGAAAGGGAAAATTCGAAAGTCCAAGCAAAAACCACACAAACTATAAAAGGTTTAACGTGCCCAATAGAAAGGGGAGTTCGAGTTCGGAGGTTTGAGAACAAGGCAAGAGAGGCAAGGAGGCAACTTGGAAAATAATTCTTATCTCCCTAATTTGTTCTTCTATTAATGACTATGAATTCTTTTGTAGTTTCCATCATTGTTATGAGTAGCTAAATCTTTTAATCTAAGGTTTTGGTGAAACCCGTTGGGGATGAATTGGTTGTTATATTGATATAGTTTTGAGTTGGTTGTTAATCTCTATTTGTTCAACTACGTTTTGATTTTGGTTAATTGAAAGGATCCTCAATTAGTCGTTCCTATTTATTATGTATCTGCTTGAGAGAGAGTGCATATTTAGGTAGGTGTTTGAACAACATCACTCCCGGAGTATAGACGAGAGTCATAACCGAGGGTTTAGAGGTTGGATTAGAGATAACGAGACCTCAGGTGCAATCTAAGTGAACTGTAATGCGAATCTAGCTAGCGTAGCTTGACAGAGTGCGTCTAGTAAATTATCATAATTGCTTGAGAGAGATTTATGATAGCTAGAGAGTTCATGATTGATAGAGGCAACTAAGTCAACGCTATAAGAAACATACAACCAAGGAAATCAACAACGGGGGAAACCATTACCTTAGACCTTTATTCCAATTGTTTACAATTCAAGCATAGTTAGTTTTCAGCTGTTTATTTATTTTCAATTTTAGTTGTTAGAAATACAATAAACTGTTAATTACAACGTTTGGGGAAGTTGATTCTATAGAATTTAGTAAGGCCAACAAAATTAATTGATAGGTTAATTCCCTGTGGGTTCGACTCTGGGCATAAATACTCATATTATATTTGCAACGTTCGCGTGTCCTTTTATAAGGTATAGTTGGGTGTTATCAAATTTTGGCGCTGTTGCCGGGGAATTAACGGTGTTATCAATTACAATTGAAAGAAGTACAAAAATTCTTAGTGTAGTCAGTTTTCTCTATACCCAATCTTTTCATTGAAATTCTCACGTTTGAACTCTTGTGGAATTCAGGTGTATGCCTAGAAATTCTTCGAGGACTGGAGAACTGCTAGAAGGACTCTCAGACCCCGAGAAAACATTCAGGGCATTGAACCGTGCCAACAAGAGAATCCAACAATCACAACAACCACACCAGCTCGAATTTGACATGGGTGACGCAGAAAACGTCAACGGAAACGTCGGGGATCCGCCACCAAACCCTAACGTCAGAATAGTGGCATCTCTTGTGCCCAAAGCTGCCCTTTATGATTGGGCACAACCCATAGCTGATAACCTGGCTACTGCCATAGATGTGCCCGCAATTCAAGCGGAGACCTTCCAGATAACCAATAATATGCTGCATCTTCTGCAGAATAAAGGATTGTTCTCCGGATTCCACATTGAAGACCTTCAGCAACACTTGAAAAATTTTCTGTCAATTTGTGTGACCCAAAGGCAGCCAAATGTGACCCCGGAAGCTATCAGGCTGTTACTGTTCCCGTTCTCTATGACCGGGGAAGCTCAGACTTGGCTAAATTCGCTCCCCATAAATTCCATTGTCACCTGGGAGGAATTATTCAAGCAGTTCCTGAATAAGTTCTACCCGCCCAACAAAACTGCAAGACAGATTGATGAAATATTACAGTACAAGCAGCAGCCGACCGAGACCTTGCAAGAAACTTGGGGAAGATTTAAAGGGATGCTAGTGAAGTGTCCTCACCATGGCATTCCAGACCATATGCTCGGCTAGAGGTTCTACATGGGGCTAGCTGACAATCTAAAAGCAAATGTGGATGCTTCAGCTGGAGGTGTATTTTTGAGTAAAAGATTCACCGAGTGCAAAGTCCTTCTTGACAAGATGTCACAGAATTCGGGGTGGATGACTAGAGGTACAACACTGGCACCCATAGTGCATTCAGTTCCTCTTGACCCAAATAATTCGCATGCAGAGAACATGGCCACACTCATGACTCAGATGAGAATTTTGACAAAGAAGATTGATGAGATGGGTACAAAACAGGTGCACATTGTTGACACAACAAATGGAGGACTGTGTACACCTTGTATTAATCAGTCTTATGTGTGTTCATGGAGTGGAGAAGGTGAAAATCAAGGGGCAAGAGAAGATATGAATTATGTCAACAACTTTGGGGGTCAGAGACAGGGAGGACAGCAGTGGAGACCGGCACAAAATCAGCAGTACAGGCCAAACTTGCAACAGCCTGGGGGTATGCACCCTCAAGGCCAATTGGTGCCAGTACCATATCAGAGACCACAGGGCTATCCACAGCAAAATCAGCAACAATTAACATATCAACCACCTCCCCAGTAGCAAGATAACAACATGATGGAAATTAAGGGTATGCCTCAGCAACTCATTGGGACAAATGGTAAAAATGTGGAAAAAGTTGGCAGTGCATGATTCAGCTATAAATAACATTGAAACGCAGCTGGGACAGCTGTCCATGGCTTTAAACAACCGCCCTCAGGGAACCTTGCCTGCGGACACAAAAATCAACCCCAAGGAGCAAAACCTGAATCAGCTGATGGCAGTAAGTCTCCGGAATGGGAGAGATTTAGACAGAGAGCAGGAAATTATACAAGCCAGCAAGGAAAGTACGCCACCACTCCAGTTCTATTAGAGGTAGATGAAACAATAGAACTGACTGAAGTGGTGGTTGAACAGAGTCATGATGACAAAGGTAAGGATAAGATGAATGTGCAAGCTGCAGAACAGGTGACACCTCTTGTGCCACAAAACTCCAACAGAGAGAAGCCAGCAAGCAGTGCACAAAGGGTGATACCTGCACCCTTCCCTCAAAGGCTGGTAAAACAAAAGAAGGAAGATCAATACAAGAAATTCATGGAGATGCTGCGTCAAATTCAGTTGAATATTCCGTTGATGGATGCCTTGAGGGAGATGCCCAGTCATGCAAAGATGATGAAGGACCTAATGTCACGGAAGTTTGATTTTCAGGACCTTTCCACAGTGACTCTGACATAGACCTGCAGCGTAGTAGTGACAAGACCGATGGCTCAAAAGATGTCTGATCCTGGTAGCTTCAATATTCCATGCACAATTGGGAGTTATGCCTTTGCAAAGGCATTATGTGATTTGGGAGCCAGCATAAATTTTATGCCGCTGGCTGTGTACACTAAACTGGGCGTTGGCAGAGCCATACCGACTTCGATGCTGCTGCAGCTGGCTGACCGCACGGTGAAAAGGCCAACTGGGATTCTTGATGATGTGTTGGTGCAAGTGGGGAAGTTCGTGTTCCCTGCAGACTTTGTTATTCTGGATTGCCAGGTAGAGTGAGGATATACCTCTCATTTTGGGTAGACCATTTTTGGCCACGGGAAGAGCATTGATCGATTGTGAGACTGGGGAATTAAAAATGAGACTGAACGATGAAGAAGTCATATTCAATGTTCAACAATCTATGAGGAGACCCAGTGAATATGCTAATTGCTCTCTAGTGGAGGCAGTGGATGTGATCCTGCAAGAAGATGATGTGACCCTGACTGTTAAAGATCCATTAGAGGCATGTCTAACAAATTTAGAAGAGATGGATGGTGAAGGGTTAGCTGAGTGGGTCATGGCACTTGAAGGCCAAGGATTCTGGAAAAGGGAACCTTATTTCGAGTCACTAGAGTTAGAAAAAAGGGCTACACCTCCAGCAAAGCCATCAATAGAGGAACCACCCAAGCTAGAGCTGAAGCCACTCCCAGCTCACCTCAGGTACGTTTTCTTAGGCCCTGATTCTACTTTGCCTGTTATTATATCATTCGGTTTGCTAGATGTGCAGGTAGAACAGCTCTTACAAGTACTGCAGGAAAGTAAGACTGCCATTGGCTGGACCATGGCAGACATAAAGGGTATCAGCCCAGCCTTCTGTAGAGATTCTCTTGGAAGAAGGGCACAAACCTTCCAGAGAACATCAACGAAGGCTGAACCCGAACATGAAAGAAGTAGTAAAGAAGGAATTATCAAATGGTTAGATGCGGGAATCATCTTCCCCATTTCTGATAGCAATTGGGTCAGCCCTGTCCAATGTGTGCCGAAAAGGGGGGAATGACTGTTGTGCAAAATGAGAATAATGAGTTGATCTCAACTCGTACAGTCACGGGATGGCGGATTTGCATGGATTACCGAAAATTGAACACAACCACCCGGAAGGACCACTTCCCCTCGCCTTTCATTGACCAAATATTGGACAGGTACTTGATTGAGAAGAAGGAGTCTAAGCCGCACCTGATTCGTTGGGTGCTGCTATTGCAAGAATTTGACCTCGAAATTCGTGACCGTAAGGGCACAGAAAATCAAGTCGCTCATCATCTATCACGACTTGAAGGAGCTAAAAAATCAGTCGAGGTCGAAGAGATTCTGGAAACCTTTCCAGACGAGCAACTGCTCGCTACTAGTCTTGAGGAAGCGCCATGGTATGCAGACTTTGCAAATTACCTGGCCTGCGGTATAGTTCCCTATGACCTCTCATCTGTACAAAAGAAAAAGTTTTATTGTGATTGCCGCATGTATTATTGGGACGAGCCTTATCTGTTTAGAATATGTGTTGATAATATGATCCGGAGGTGTGTCCCCGAGATAGAACAATCTTCTATTTTGCAGGCTTGTCACGCGTCAGCATATGGAGGACATTTTGGAGGGATCAGGACAGCTGTGAAAGTGCTAGAGGCCGGATTCTTTTGGCCAACAATGTTTAAAGATGCGCACCTATGGGTGAAGGGCTGCAATGAGTGTCAGCGGACTGGGAACATTTCTCGTCGCCATGAGATGCCCATGAACCCGATTCAAGAGGTAGAGGTGTTTGATGTTTGGGGGATTGACTTCATGGGTCCCTTCGTCAGCTCGTTTGGCAATAAGTACATACTTGTTGCTGTGGATTACGTGTCCAAATGGGTAGAAGCTGCAGCGTTGCCCACTAATGATGCAAAAGTGGTGGTGGGATTTTTGAAAAAGAACATATTTACCCGATTTGGGACACCAAGAGCGATCATCAGTGACGGAGGCACTCACTTCTGTAATAGAGCCTTCGAGAAAAATTCTTGCAAAGTATGATGTACGCCACAAGGTGGCGACCCCTTATCATCCGCAAACTAGTGGGCAGGTTGAAGTGTCCAACAGAGAGATAAAGAGTGTGCTAACCAAGACTGTGAATGCCACAAGAACTGATTGGGCGAAAAAGCTTGACGATGCACTCTGGGCCTATAGGACTGCATTCAAAACAACAATAGGTATATCACCGTACAAGTTGGTATTTGGGAAGGCCTGTCACCTACCTGTGGAGCTAGAACATCGAGCTTGGTGGGCACTAAAGCAATTGAACATGGACCCTGATACGGCTGGAGAAAATTGACTAACAGAGTTGCATGAGTTGTAGGAATTCAGATATCAAGCCTTTGAAAGCATGAGGCTCTACAAGGAAAGAATGAAGAGGTTGCATGAGAAGCACATTGTGGACAGAAATTTCAAACCCGGTGACAAGGTATTATTGTATAATTCAAGGTTGAGATTGTTTCCGGGTAAGTTAATGTCCCGATGGTCAGGACCCTTCAGAGTGGTGCAAATGTTATCAAGTGGAGCTGTAGAGATTGAATCAGAAGATGGGACAAACAAGTTCACAGTAAATGGACAAAGGTTGAAACATTACCTTGGAATAGCTGAAGAAAAAGGGGATACAGTGGTAATCGATTTGAAAGAGCCCCAGTACGCGAATGAGGAGTGATGATCAAATGCTTGCGTCGTGCCGCGACGTTAAATCAGGCGCTGCGTGGGAGGCAACCCACGAATGTGTTGTTAGTGTATTATGTAACTTCATTTATCAAAAAAAAAAACTAACACTGGGAACACTTGGATTAGCGTGCCCGCGCTACACCAGCGCTAATCAGGTTATACACTGCCTCACCCTCGTTTCAACTAGCGCGGCCGCGCTAAGCCCGCGCTAGTGAGGTTTCTTTCTGCCTCGCTTTATTGAACTAGCGCGCCCGCGCTATGACAGCGCTAAGGCCGCGCTAGTCCAGGTAAGTCCCAAATTTTTTTTACATTATTTGATTTTCTTTTTATTTTATACCCCATTTAACTCAAAACCTACCCGCCCCACCCCTCTTAATTCCCCCACTCTCTTCCTCTCACACGACTACCCAACCTAAACCCTCCCTTCTTCTTCTTCTTTATCTATTCCTCCATTCCCCCTCCTCCATATCCAACCATATACAGCACCACCTTCCCTCTCTTCCTCACTCCTTACACTTTTTCTCTCATCCCCTCTACTGGTATGTATTTCTCCCTTTGATTTTGTTTTTTTTAGTTCTGTAATTTTGTTTTTTAGTTTCATTGCTTGCTTTTTTCTTTGTATGGTAGAATGTAATCTTCTTTTAGGGTGGCAACATATGTTAGTAGTTAGGTAGGGCTAAAAAAAAACTGAAAACATTCAAATTGTGGAGGTGTGGTGTGTTTATTGGGTTACTGTGGTGGTGCTCCTTGTGTTGAAGGGAGGGTTGGGGCTTAAAATTAGCCATTGTCCACCATGTGTTTGTTAAAATGCCTCTTTGGAGGAAGTGTTGTGAACAACTCAGTGGTGAAGTCTGAGTAGCCATGGTTGGGTCACCCGATTGAATAGAACTGACGTTGGATTATTTGTAGGTACCATGCCTCCCCGCAAACGCCATGCAACAGGCACCTCCTCCAGCCGCCCGGCTACAGCCAATACTGGGGGACAGCCTCGGAAGTCGGTTGATACCAGGCCTTTCAATAGTCAAAAGTTCGTGTCTGCCAAGGCCCAGGACAGGTTTAATAAAAAAGAGGCCAAAACTATTGTGCTGGAGCAAGCCATGGATCCCAACGCACTAGGGATAACCTGCCCCAATCTACCATTCGAGCTGAGGCAGCGACACCTGGACATATTTTTTGAGGAGCCTATCACTGCAAATGTCATGCTTGTTAGGGAATTCTATGCGAACCTGCTGGAACATGAGGACTATACGGTTACCGTGCGCAAGAGACCGGTAAATGCCTCTTTGGAAAATATCCGGACTCTGTACAGGCTTCCTCCACCAGCTCAGGGGTACGTGGATGCGTACCAATCGTACAATGGAAGACATACTTCCTGGTCCACATTCGCCGACACCATCTGTCAACCGGGAGTCACTCTGCAGTGGTACAAATATGGGAACAAGTTCCACTCCTCGGCCCTCAAGTTTGAAGCCAAATGTTGGTTATACTTCATAAATAGCCGACTCCTACCCTCCAAGAACCTGTCCGAAGTGAACATCCCTCGAGGGTGCTTAATTTGGTGCTTCATGAATAATGCTCCATTCGACGTGGCTAGAGTAATACATGATGAAATATTCCAGCGAGTCCGGGTTCAACGATATGGGTTATACTACCCGTCTCTTGTCACCCGGTTGTGTCTGCAAGACAATGTGCCGAGTAACCTTGCTTTAGATGGCCGAGTTCCTTTGGTACATCCTTTCACGGCTGAGAGCGTCACCACAGGCAAGGAAGTGGTAGCAGCTGAGGAATTGATTGGCCATGATTCTGATGATGGTGATGACGCGGAGGAGGAACAACAACAGGTAGCCAATGATGTGGAGATTGTAGGTGATGAGCAGCCAGCTCAACCATAGGCTGAGGATGTTGCAGGCCCGTCTAGGGCCAGTCAGGGACATCGGTTAGATCGCATGGAGCAGGAGATAGCTAAAATACGAACCTCGGTGACTGACCTGGGAACTCGTGTTGATGGAATGGCAACCCAACAGAAGAAATCAGAAAAAAGGATCATGGGTTGGCTATTGGGTCGGGCGTGCAATGTAGATGCCGGATCTTTCTCCGATCAGGATTGATTTGTCAGGGAAGTTCCGTTTTCCTTATTTTGATTTACTTGGCCATGAGGACATGTCCTCATTTTAAGTGTGGGGTGGGGGATAGGGATACTTCATTGTATGTTTGTAATTGTAACAATTAACTGTTTGCTTTGGTCGTTTTGACTTGCTTTGATTGTGTTGGTGTTAGAATAATAGTTCATTAGGAAGTGAAAATAGTAAGTGACTTATCCCGACGCCGGATCTCTTTCGGCGGGGTTCTTGAGGGACTAAGTCGAGAAAAAAAAATGGAATATGGAGACTCTTCCTGATGACGGATCCTTTAGAAAATTTTCTTGAGGGAAGTTAGTCTAGAGAAAATACCAAAAAGATTTTTTATTTTATTTTTAGGTAGTGTAGTAACTCCCCCTTGGTTTTTCTTTGGGCCACGGTTCTTTTCCAAGGGTTTAACTTGAACCGGGTATAGGTAATTTTTGTTTTTGTTGTACGTTAGGATTAATGGGCTACGAGTTAAAACCGAAGGAAAAACCCTTAGCGTTTCTACACCTGAACACGATAGACACTAGAGTGTAACGCTTAGCTTCCAGGGTTGAATCTTATTTAAGTGCCTTAAAAGTTGTATGTTTGTATCTAAATTGAATACTCAGAAGAGAATGTCTTGATAAACTAATCCGGAGTGAGTCATGTGCCACGTGTGTGTGAGTGTTACTGTATTCCATGCTTTACATTTGATGCCTAGAACTTGCCCTGTGTGTTTGCGAAACGAAATAGCAGCTTCATTCAGTTTTAGAAGTGATATAGGCATTTCTTTGTTGAGCCAGACATATAATGTAAACCCACCTGATTGCATTACATCTTAGTTAACCCCGTTGAGCCTATAAGCCTGTTTCTTTGGCAACCACATTGCGAACCTTACCCAATTGTTTGAATAGCCTGCTGTTTGAACCCTTTTTCCTCTCACTAAGCACTAGAATGATATTGAAAATATGCGAAAGCAAAAGTGTGGGGTGGTGGTTTGGTTTTTGAGTGGAACCATTGAAATAGAGAAAGGTGCAGAATGTTGAAGCATAAAAGAAGAAGCAACGCGATTTTTTTTTTAATTTTATAGTGATTGATAAGTGGTAGCTTGTACAAATTGCACCTAATGGATGGTGATGTTTAAATAAATGAGGTGGAGTGCTTGGCTGACACAACTATGATCTTGAAGTTTAAGGTAATTGTATTAAAAGTGCTTAGTGAGGTTAGTCACTATATCTAAATATATCCTACCCGTCCTTTAGCCTATATTACAACCAAATAAAGTCCTATTAATCTTAGACTGAGTGGGGCTCGATTAGTAGAGTACTACACTATGGGCAAGCCTATGGTGCATCTTTGTGGCATGTGATTGTTCTTTTTGAGAGCGAGCGAATTTTGTCTATCTTAGTTCCTCATTGTCCTAAATATCATTGTATATGGAACTACTCTCTTTTGTGATGTGAGGGCATGTGATTCACAACAGAAAGGTAAGTCTTGACTCTTGTATAGAGTGGTTTAAGTAAGTGCGAATTTTGCATGGTACGAAAGATTTGATTCTTGAGGTAAAAGTTTGCTCACTACAAGGTGCAAATTTTGTAAAATGTTCATGGTGTGAGTCATTAAGGGAAAAGCTTAGGAAAGAAACCTTGTAGGATGTAGTGGATTGCTCGAGGACTAGCAATGATTTAAGTGTGGGGTGTTGATAATAGGTTAAATTGTATAGTTTGGTCTACGTTCGGGCTCTAACTTAAGGATGCTTTATTATTTTAAGTGTGTAAATAATGCAAAAATTGGCTTTAATGGTGACTTTTGTGTTTCACAGGAGTGCAATACTCAAATGAAGACTTATGATGGTGATCTGGGAAAAAATTGGAATTAATGGACGAAAAAAGGGAATGAAGCTCGTGTGGTAGTAGGAAACCCCACTAGCGCGGGCATTAGCACGGCCTTAGCGCGCTCGCGCTAGTCCAGTCGTCAGAAACAGAACATAACTCCACTAGCGCGGGCAGTAGCGCGGCTTTAGCGCGCCCGCGCTAATCCAGATGCGGAAAAGTGTTTTGAAAGGGGCAAATTCGGAAGTCCAAGCAAAAACCACACAAACTATAAAAGGTTTAACGTGTCCAATAGAGAGGAGAGTTCGAGTTTTGAGTTTTGAGAACAAGGCAAGAGAGGCAAGGAGGCAACTTGGAAAACAATTCTTATCTCCCTAATTTGTTCTTCTATCAATGACTATGAATTCTTTTGTAGTTTTCATCATTGTTATGAGTAGCTAAATCTTTTAATCTAAGGTTTTGGTGAAACCCGTTGGGGATGAATTGGTTGTTATATTAATATAGTTTTGAGTTGGTTGTTTAATCTCTATTTGTTCATCTACGTTTTGATTTTTGTTAATTGAAAGGATCCTCAATTAGCCGTTCCTATTTATTATGTATATTCTTGAGAGAGAGTGCATATTTAGGTAGTTGTTTGAACAACATCACTCCCGGAGTATGGGCGAGAGTCATAACCGAGGGTTTAGAGGTTGGATTAGAGATAACGATACCTCGGGTGCAATCTAAGTGAACTGTAATGCGAATCTAGATAGCGTAGCTTGAGAGAGTGCGTCCAGTAAATTATCATAATTGCTTGAGAGAGATTTATGATAGCTGGAGAGTTCATGATTGATAGAGGCAACTAAGTCGAAGCTATAAGAAACATGCAACCAAGGAATCAACAACGGGGGAAACCATTACCTTAGACCTTATTCCAATTGTTTACAAATCAAGCATAGTTAATTTTCAGCTGTTTATTTACTTTCAGTTTTAGTTGTTAGAATTACCATCAACTGTTAATTACAACGTTTGGGGAAGTTGATTCTATAGAATTTAGTAAGTCCAACAAAAGTAATTGATAGGCTAATTCCCTGTGGTTCGACTCTGGGCATAAATACTCAGATTATATTTGCAACGTCCGCGTGTCTTTTTATAAGGCAGAGGAGCATAAAGATATTATGTCCGAGGAGCTACCTAAGCACTTGCCTCCTAGGCGAGAGGTGCATCACAAGATTGAGTTGGAGCTAGGGGATAAGCCACCTGCATTTTCCCTATATCATATGGAACCGTAAGAGCTGGAGGAGCTCAAGAAACAATTGAAAGAGCTACTAGATACTGGTCACACTCGCCCATCGAAGGCACCTTTCGGCGCACTAGTCTTGTCCAGAAGAAGAAGGGTGAATCGTTGCGCTTATGCATAGACTACCAGGCACTTAATATGGTCACATTGAAGAATAAGTACCCTATTCCTCTCATTGCCAATTTGTTCAATAGACTTGGGCAGCCAAGTACTTTACCAAGGTGGATCTTTACAAAGGCTACTACCAGGTTCGTATCGCAGAAAGGGATGAGTAAAAGACAATATGTGCGACGAGATATAGAGCCTTTGAGTGGTTGGTGATTCTCTTCGGCTTAACCAATGCACCAGCCACATTTTGTACCCTTATGAACAAGATTTTCCATCTGTACCATGATCAATTTGTGGTAGTCTACCTAGAAACATATTCATCTCAGTAACACCTTGGAGGAACACATGGAGTACTTCAGAAAAGTTTTTCTAAAGACAATAACCAACGTAAACCATCCCAAAACTTGGTGTCACAAGTACATGAGCTTCTAGATCCAACTAAATACAAAATTTCTGAAAGAAATACAACACTGTCCGAAACAAAATGGAAATAGTACAATAAAAATAGGAAAGTGACTCTAAGGCCTCCGAACGGGATGCAACTCTTCCTTGAATCACTGTTTGGAATACTCTAAGTGCCTTTCGGGACTCCGTTGGTACAAATGTCATAACTTGCACAAGAAGTGCAGAAGTATAATATAAGTACAAGTGACCCAATCTGCTCAGTAAGTGCCGAGCTACCCCGGCGAGGTAGTGATGAAGCTAAGATCCAACTAAACACAAAGACTATGAAAGAAATACAACACTCCGAAACAACATGGAAATACCACAATAAAAATAGGAAAGTACATGAGGTTATAGATCCAACTAAACACAAAGACTTTGAAAAAATACAACATTGTCCGAAACAAAATAGAAATAGTATAATAAAAATAGGAAAGTGACTCTAAGGCCTGCGAACGGGATGCAGCTCTTCCTTGAATCACTGTCTGGTATCCGCTAAGTATCTCTCGGGACTCCACTGGTACCAATGTCAAAATCAGCACAAGAAGTGCAGAGGTGTAATATAAGTACAAGTGACCCAATGTACTCAGTAAGTGTCGAGCTACCTCGACGAGGTAGTAACGAGGCTAAGACAAGACACCTACTAAAACCCATGTAGTTATATGTATAAAGAAATGGAATAACAAGTAAAGCATCAAAAGTAACAACAGGGTAGGGACATGTAAAGAGGGGAAACAAGCGGAAACAAGGAGTAAGAATCACCAAGTAAACTTCTTTTAAAATAAATACCGAACCCATCAATTCAAGTTCGCATTTCAAATATCAAGTCAAAGAAACAAAGTCATCAACTTGCACGACATCACCCATCGTGATTTTACTCTCATCCTCACCATATATCATAAATGCAAGTGCACGACATCACCCGTCATTCTTTTACTCTCATCCTCACCATGTAGTGTAAATAAGCATGTGCACGATATCACTTACGTGATTTAGCCTCACGTTCACTCAAGCAAAGATATCAATATGGAAATAAGGCACGGAAACACCCTTCCTGCTTTTCACTCCTCCTTACCAAGCAATCACAACAACACAATACAAAACAAGGTGGAAAGCAAATTCAACTTCAATAGTAGTGTTGAACTCTAGTCTCATATGAGAATCTTTTCACAATTAGAGCCAACAACCAATCAACAATTTCCATGTTTTCAATACCCAGTATCGCAACAATATTAATATAATATAAGAAGTAACTTGAAAGCGAATAATCAAAGAATTAACAAGCTATCTAAAGCATGGAAGACAACAACAACAACAACGACCCAGTAAAATCCTACAAAGTGGGGTCTGTGGAGGGTAGTGTGTACGCAAACATTACTCTTACCCCGATGGGGCAGAAAGGTTATTCCCGATAGATCCTCGACTCAGGAAGACGGAAATAAAACAAGAAGAGACAATACATCAGTAACGTCAGCAGAAATCGTAGAAATAGTAACAGAAGCATAAAAACCAAAAAATAGATGACATGCAATAACAATAACCAGTAATTAAGGCCCGGGGCTATGAGAAATAGAAAGAATAATATAGACTCAACATTAACCACAAGCCATCTAAGATCAACCCTATCCAACCCCGTTGATAAATGATGAAAATGCATGTTTTTGAGTATGTTTACATATTATTTCGTATGTGAGTTGCGGGAGATTACATGTTTATAAACATATAATATGCTCATTACATATTTATTGTGTGTAGGAATGAATTTGGATGGAAGTTGGGAAAAATTGGATGATTTGATGCAAAAAGAGTAGAGATGCAAGACCTGGGAGCGTGCCACAATTGGTGCATTACATGAAGGTAGGCACAAAATGACAGATGAAAAAAAAGTGAAGTATGGAGGTTGGCACTGGACCTGGCACGCAAAAGAACAAAGAAGAAGAAAAAATAGATGGGAGCGTGCTAGAAGTCGCGCATTCCACCAACTCTAGCACGTGACTCAGCGTGTCCTTTTTGAATTAGGAGAGATCAAGGACGCCCCACATCAACCCTAATTGATATAAATACATCATAAAACGTCCTTTTGAGGGGGAGACACTACTTTAGGGTAAGACAACACCCTTGGAGGCAGGAACACGCTAGGAGCAAGGAGGAAGATTCAACCACGAGTTTTTCCCCTTCTTCTTCCTATTTGGTTATGAATTTGAGTATTGCGTTTTCACATAATTTTATGAATATCTAATTTATTGTCTAGATTTTTGATGGAACCTCTCGGAGGATGAATTCTTTTTAACCTTTGGATTTATCTACTTGTTCAACTACGTGCTTATTTCAGATGATTGAATGGCCATCGATTGACTGTGCCTATTTATTATGTGTTACTTGAGAAAGATAAATATTTAGGTAGTTGTTGAAAAACGTCACTCCTAAGGTATATAAGAGATCAATACGGCGGGTTTAAAAGCGGGATTAGAGATAACGAAGCTTTAACGTGATCCTAGTGAGCGGTGAAAAAGTGCGAGCTAGCGTAGTTCGAGAGAATATGACTAGTACATTATTGTAGTTGCTCGAGAGAGAAATATGATAAGTCGAGTGCTCATGATCAATAGAGAATACTTAGGCAAAATTGTAGGAGACGTATCGGGAAGGATTCCGATAATTGGGGAAATCATAACTCTAGGCCTCCTTAATCTTGTCTCCAACCATTAGTATCTTTAGTTGCTAATTTACTAGTTTAATTCGTGAGTTAATTAGTTATATATAAGAATCTTAATATTTATAACTTAGGAATTGTTCGAGCTTGGCTTATTGGTGATACTCAACATTTATAGCAAAACCTTAGTTCTCTGTGGGATTTGACTCCGGACTTTTAGACCGGATTATATTTGCAGCGACCGCTTATCCTTTTTAGGACTAGAGTTGGGTGTGACCAAATTTTGACGCCGTTGACGGGGAACTAAAGGTATAGCTATAGCTGTAAATATTGCTTGGTGTAAAGTTTGAACTTTTATTTAATTTAATTTAATTTATTTATTTATTTATTTTTATTTAAAAAAATGACATCTTGGAATTATGGGAGTTTAGGTGTTGGTAATTCCACTTTTGATCCTTATACATATTGTGAAGGAACCCGCACATGGAAAACTTATCAAAATATTCCCGAGATTGGGTTATGTGCACTAACTCAATCTTATGTGTGGAATGTGTGTGATATGTGTGGTGGTCTAGATGGTCACTTTCATGGTTGTGCTTATATTTCTTATCCTCCCCCAATCCCTTACTATGATTGTTCTACTTTTTCTTGTGAAGTTAATAGGAACAAAGAACCCAAGGATGATGACTTGAAAGAGATCAAAGATTTGCTAAGGTGCCTTGTGGAACAAAACAATGACACACAATTATGGATACAAAGGCAAGAGGAAACTATTTACAACTTGAATGCTCAAATGCGTCAAATGGTAGAAGCTTTGGATGTTCAACAAGTCAATATGGTAGATAGTAGCTGGAAACAACATGAATTAGAGTCATCAGTTGACACTCCTATGGAGGAGGTTAGAGTAGAATACCAACAACCTAGCCAACTAGAATTTGAGGATGTCGATGTTGAAGACGTGATACTAGAGTCAGCCAAGGATAGTAAGGATACAAATTTTGTTGATTCTAGTGTCAATGATATTGAGGATGTTGAAAGTCCTGGAGTTTATGTATTTGAGCATATTGGTCCTCACTCCAAGCATTTTTTTCACATTGTGTTTGGATGATGATATGAAAATAGAGTCATCCGAGCCAATTGAGGAATCAAGGTCCCTACATTCTGGATTTTTCATGCCAGAAAGACAGGATTACATACCTCATCTAAAGGCCAAGAAGTGTAGAATAATACAGTGGTTGTTTGGGCCAACTAGATTTGTTCCACCACCCCTGGAGCATAACCGAAAACTTGAAGCAAAACTTGGGGTTCAATTCATAAGCTCAAGGTGGAGACAGATAATGGTTCACGTCGAGCCGCGGCGTTAAATCAGGCATTTGTTGGGAGGCACCCGACTTTATTGCTTCCTTTTTTTTAAACTTTACTTAATTTTTTTTATTGTATTACTTTTCTAGTGTCATTTTTTATTTTCTAGGAGCATGGGAAGCAAAGCGATTGGAAGAAAGCAAAAGCAAGTGAGACGATTCGAACTAAGTGTGAGGTGCCCGCACAAAGAACTAAGTCTGGGAGAAGTCTGAGTACCCCATGAGCAGCTAATGCTTCGGCCTTTGGCCTACCAGGGAGCTTCTTTTACTCTTTTGTATTTTTGGATGTGCATTGGGGACAATGCACTATTTTAAGTGTGGGGTGAAGAGACTGTTTGTGTGATTTCCTATGCTATTTTAGTTGTATTATTTTATATGTGTTAATAATAATAATAATAATAATAATAATAATAATAATAATAATAATAATAATAATAATTAGGTAGAAATAATTCCTCTTGGTTTTTCTTATGGCCGCGGTTCTTTTCGAAGGGATGATTCTCTGAACCAGGTAGTAGTTTTTTTTTTGTAGGTAAAATTTTAAAAGAAGTTTTGGACTTTTCCTAACGATAGATATCCTAGACAGTTTTCTTGAGGGTTTAAAGTCTAAAGAAAAATATAATTTTTTTTTCAACTGATAATGGAATGGGAAGAACTTGAGTGTCTGTGTTATTGACATGATTTATATCGGGGCTTAGAGGTGGAGAATTTGTGCAGAGTACTTTCTTCTTGATTCTTATGACTATATGCCTTTAGAATATATGTGACTTTCTTTTGACGCTTGGGCTCATCAGTTGACTCTTGTTATTACTTCCTAGTGTTTGGATTATCTGATGACTGTGCTAGTTGCTTTAACTTGAGAGTCGGGTCTGAGCTGTCCTAAGTAAGTCATGTGCATTGTGTGAAGTGAGATGTTGGTTGTACTCTATGCCATCCCTTGTTAGTCTAGAACTTGCCCCGTGTGTGAGTCGAATCGAATCGAAATGATTAAGTTTTGTGAGTCTAGGAAATGATATAGGCATTTTTTTGATTGACCCTTGAGCCTATTTGCCTACCGGTGATAACATTATCTGTAGTCAGCCCGTTTGAGCCTATAGACCTTTTTTCTTTGGAACCCATATTACAAGCCAACCCCTATTTTGTTCTAGATCATATCTTGTTTACCCTTTACCTTCGAGAGCACTTAAGTCGCTGAAAAAGTAAAGAAAGCGATTGGGTAGATTTTGAGTGGAACCATAGAAATGCCAAAAAAGTGCACTTGTAGTTAAAAGCCTTACTAGCCGGAAATAAAAAAATTAAGGAGAGTAAAAAAGAAAAAGAAAAAAAGACACAAAATGAAAAATGAATGACACCTCCCATATCTTTATCTGGACTAGTGAGTATCTATATTTTCATATGCTTAATGAAGAAGGCTTAATTATGTATGGTTTCATGGCGAAATATCGAATTGGTCATGACAAGAATGTGCTTGTAAGCGTGGTGTATTGGAGTGCTTAGGAGGGTTAGTCACTATTTTTCTATATATATCCTTTCCCTTAGCCTACATTACAACCTATAAAGTCCTACTTGATCCTAGATTAGTCGAGTCTTACACTACAGGCAAGCATATGGTACAAACTCGGGAGCCATATGAGTTTCATTGTGAGAGCGAGTGAATTCTTTCAATATTTGAGTCCTTAAACGATACTTGAACTTACATTTGAGTGTGTGGACTACTTAACTCTGTGGTTTGTTGGTAAGGGAACATGATTTGCGAAGGATTGGTAAAGTCCTTGATATTTAAGTTGGCACAAGAAGCAAGTCATAGCGTGGAATATATCAGAGTCAATTTTTTAGGCTAAGATGTTAGAAGAGTCACACAAATATTTTAAATAGTCTTGGCAATGGTCTAAAAAAGAGGAGAGTATGAAGAGTCCTTATGTCGGGTTCTAAGAGTTGATATAAATCACTGTCATTGATATGATGCTTGAGTATGTTTTGGATTTGTGTTACTTGCCGATGTGCTTAATTTTAAGTTGCTCGAGGACGAGCAAGAGTTTAAGTGTGGGGTAGTGATAAATGATGAAAATGCATGTTTTTGAGTATGTTTGTGTATTGGTCTAAATTTGGAGACTTGGCAATAGCTAGATACTGGATCGAGGACGAGGTCGACCATGGCGTAATAACGGAAAGCCCTCTTCAAGGGGAGCGCAGTCGAGGACGGACAACCGGGTTATAGGAGTAATGGTAGGATAGACTTAGGAATGAATACAAGGAATATTCCCTTGGATATTTCCTATTTTGTATTCATTGGGGTTTCTTGGAAATACCCCCTATAAATAGGAAGAGATAAAGAATAAGAGGGGGATCTTCACTTTCTGATAGAAGCATATTGTACAAGGTTTACTTGAGAGAATATACAAAAGTTGTCTTGTTCATTGATTATCTTATTCCAGCGCACTTTACTTGATCTTTGTTCACAAAAGATTCCATAACCACCCACCTTTCTCTTCTTTCCACGTTGCTGTCAGGGGAAGGATCCATCCAAGTCATATAATAATTGGGTGGTAGATTCTTTCCTATTATATTTATTGCCATTATCTACATTCATTGCATATTTGTGTTATCATATTTGTTAGAATTGATTGAGTACAAACGAGCTATTTAACATTATCAAACGTTGTTCAACTTACCAATTTCTCACAATATTTGATCTAGAATTTATTATTTTTAACTAAGATTCATCCTTCATCTCATCATTAATTGGTTTAACTAAAGACTCAGCACTTTTTGGTCAAACAATTTGGCGCCGTTTGTGGGGAGATTTTAGTTAAATTTTTTAGTTTCTTCTAGATCATAAAGGACAACCATCTTTTTCTGGTCTGCACAAACTAACAATGGCAGGGAAAGGAAATGAAATACAGAAAGCAATAATGGGTGTCACTACCAACATCTTAAACACCATCAATGAGGATGGCAGAGAAGACGACAAGAATGTGACGCCAGGTGTTACACCCACGCGAAGTGACTCACCTCCCTCTCATGGAAGTGTAACCGCTTCACGTGAGAGAGGAGCTTCCACATCCACAGTTGAAGAAGCACCGCCAATAGTGAAAAAATTACTGGAGGAATGGCTGAAAAGCACTCTAAATAACATACTCGACAAACCCGCTCAACGGACAAGTAGGAACGACATATAGACGGATACCACAATGATCGCCGACGAGCAACCTGCTCCCCCCAACAGTAACACTCACACCGCCGTTGATGCAGGTAATGACGCACTCACATCCATCCTAAAGAAAATGGAAGAAATGGAAAACGAGAACAAGGAACTCCGCGACCAGATGAGGGAGCATCAAGAAAGGGTCGATGAAATACCACGCGCCCCAAAATTGCTACCAAAATGGGATGTCAGCCGATTCGTCGAACAACCATACAGCGAGGAGGCAGCCCCACATGCCATACCCAAAACCTTCAAGATGCCTCCATACTTGAAGATATATGACGGCACGACGGATCCCAAAGATCACATCATTCACTACATTACAGCAGTAAAGGCTAATGACCTCTCAAAGTAGCAAGTACCGTTAGTGCTACTACAAAAGTTCGGCGAAACCTTAACCGGGGGAGCCTTAACATGGTACTCATAATTACCAGCACGATCTATAACAACATTCGAGGAAATGACCGACAAGTTCGTCACCGCCCACGCCAGAGCTAAGAAAGCGGAAGCCAGGGTAAATGATATATTCTGCGTCGGGCTATTGCCTGGCGAGGGACTCAAGGAATTTTAGCCCGGTTTAACAGGGTAAGAATGAGCTTACCAAATGTATCGAAAGGGATGGCGGTAGCAGCTTTCCAGAACCGGTTGAACAGGAATGGGTCAAGAGCGACAAGAAAAATAATAAGCAGACTCATGAAATACCCTCCCACCACTTAGTAAGAAATTCACAACGCCTACTGCGCCGAGGTGAGAGTGGACGAAGACGACCTTAATGGTCTGATACAATGGTTAACATCGGTTCAAACAAAGCCGAGGAAAGACCGCCGCGGTGACGGTCGAAGAGATCAATTAGGAACTCGCCTCAACTGAGATAGGCACCAAACTTATGTCAAAACAGCTGTCCCACCATCTCCTCGCCACGCGGAAGGACCATCCAGGCCACATACAGGGACTCAGCGGAACAAAAGAGGTATGACTCCGCTCTTATGCTCACAAATTTTGTGTTTCCCCTTCAGAGATAGTGTACGCACTAGAAAAGCTCGGCCCGAAGGTGAAGTGGCCGCAGAAGATAAAATCCGACCCGAGTACCCGAAAGTCGAACATCCTCTGTGAATTTCATCAGGAGCGGGGTCACAAAACTAAGGACTGCATAGCCCTACGGCAAGAGGTAGTAAACATGCTCCACCAAGGGCACCTGAAGGAGTTAATGAGCGATCGACGAAGAGCCAATTTCGGCCGCGGAAGAGAACAACACCAAGGACCACCAAAACTGCCCTCCCCTGCCCGTACTATTCAAATGATCATCGGTGGAGGCGATGAAGCAGCAATCAACCACATAAATTTTACCACCACACACAAACTAAAGCGGTCGATCACCCACGAACGGTATGATGCCCTCGGAGAAAGTATCATCTTCGATAAGTCAGATACCAACGGTTCGATTTTTCCTCACTCCGATGCTCTTGTCATTACTTTATGTATTTCAGATATTGATGTAAAAAGAATAATGGTAGACGACGAAAGCGGCGCGTGTATTATTCACCCTCGAGTTCTTGCGCAAATGCGATTCGAGGACAAGATAGTACCACGCTGCATAACACTAACGTGTTTTAACAATGCAGTCGAGCGAACCTCAGGAGAGATAACGCTGCCCGTTCTGGCCAGGGGCGTCACCCTAGAAACAACATTACACATCATGAACCAGGACACAACTTACAACGCAATCATAGGATGAACATGGATACACGCCATGAAGGCCATCCCGTCCAGCCTGTATCAAGTAATCAAATTCCCAACTCTGTAGGGGATATTCAACATCCGAGGTGAACAGCGCACAGCCCAAGAATGCTACCGCATCGCCGAAGATTGTACATTCACTCAACAGCTAAAAAGAACAAACTCAAAAGCATAGCAATTATCAAAGCCGGGGTCCAAACCCAACGATCAGAAAGACATTATCAAGGACCCCGACATCGTGGAAGCAGCAGGGTCAACAATAGAAGATTTTGATCCTGTCTATTTAGAAAGCAACAATAGCAGTAAAAAGGCTTATATAGGCCATAAGCTCTCCGAGCTAGGTAAAATTTCATACGTTTCTCATCAATAATGCCAATTTGTTTGCTTTTTCCCACTCAGATATGCCACGTATTCCGAAAGACATTTCCATACACAAGTTGAACGTCGATCCCTTCTACCCCCCAGTACGACAAGTAAGAAGAAAATTCAATGTCGCAATCAACGAGGCCGTCAGCGGGGAAGTGGATAAATTACTCGCTAACGGCTCCATCCGAGAATCAAAGTATCCTCAACGGGTCGCCAATGTAGTCATGGTAAAAAAGAAAAATGGGAAGTGGCGGATGTGCGTGGATTTCACGGACCTGAACAAGGCCTGCCTGAAAGACTCCTTTCCCTTGCCTAATATCGATCAGCTAATTGACGTAACAGCAGGGCACGAGTTGTTGAGCTTCCTGGATGCCTACTCAGGTTACAACCAAATCCTCATGGAGGAAGAGGACCAGGAGAAGACTACTTTCATCACCCATCAAGGAACGTACTGTTATCGAGGCATGCCATTTGGCTAAAAAAACGCGGGGCGACTTATCAAAGATTGGTAACCAAAATGTTCAAGGACCAACTTGGCAAAACTATGGAAGCTTAAATAAACGACATGTTGGTCAAATCGAAAAGGAAGGAAGATCACATCGACCACCTGAAAGAAGCCTTCGGGATACTAAGGCAATACGGCATGAAGCTGAACCCCGAAAAATGTGCCTTCGGCGTAGCTTTAAGAAAGTTCCTTGGTTTCTTGGTGTCACAAAGAGGCATCAAGGTCAACCCCGACCAAATCAAGGCCATTGAGGGAATACCTGAAGTGTTAACCAGCAAGTAACATGTGCAAAAATTGACGGGCCGCATAGCTGCCCTGTTGAGGTTCATCTCACGATCCTCCGACAGATGTCACAAGTTCTTTAACGTGCTCAAAAAGGACAACGGGCTCCAACGGAATGTATAATGCATCGAGGCCTTAAGAGAACTAAAGGCATACTTGTCTTCACCCTCACTACTCGCCAAAGCAGAACCCGGCGAACGCCTCCTAATATACTTGGCCGTGTCAGAGGTCGCGGTAAGCGCAGTATTGGTCCGTGAAGATAAAGGTACGCAATGTCCAATCTATTATATTAGCAAAACTCTGGTCGATGTTGAAACGAGGTACCCTCACCTCGAAAAATTAGCCTTGGCATTGGTTATAGCTTCACGGAAGCTTAGACCATATTTTCAATGCCACCCCATATCGGTGGTAACGACCTTTCCCCTACGAGGTATTTTGCATAAACCCGAGCTATCGGGAGATTGGCCAAATGGGCCATAGAGTTGAGTAATCATGATATAACATATCAGCCGGGAACAATGATAAAATCGCAGGTGCTCGCCGACTTTTTTGCCGATTTCGGTGCCAAGATAATGACTGAGGTCGAACAGGAAACTTCTCGTACCTTGTCCAGTTTACCCGACCTATGGGTCCTATACACCGACGGCGCATCCAACGCGTCAGGATCTGGATTGGGACTCGTACTCGAGGTCCCAACAGGTGAAGTCATTCTCCAATCCATACGGTGCCCCGATATGACTAACAATGAGGCTGAGATGAGGTCATAATTGCAGTACTAAAGCTAGCTCTCAAATACGAAGCGCGACGAGTTGTCCTTAGATGCGACTCGCAACTCGTTACCAAGTCACAGTGACTTTCCAAATCAAAGAGCAGAGGCTACAAAGGTACCAGGCATAAATTCATAAACGACTACTAGAATTCAACGAATGTCGACTCAATTAGATACCTCAAGCACAAAACATCGAGGAAGACCGTGTTGCCAAGTTAGCAGCGGCCACCAAAAACATCACGAAGGAAAACGTGGTCACCCTCCTCCACTCATAAATAGACCAACTCGAGGTACACTCTGTAAATTTGACTTGGGACTGGCGCAACAGTATTATAACATATTTGCAGGAAGGAGAACTCCCAGTAGACAACAAGGAAGCCAAAAAAGCTGCGAATGCAGGCGGCCAAGTACAACCTCATAAATCATGACCTATACAAAAGAACGTTTGGGGGGCCCTTGGCGAAATTCCTAGGGCCGAATCAAACAAGACGCGTGCTCAAGGAAGTACACGAAGGCCACTGCGGTGCCTATACTGGCAACCGGGCCCTCGTCAGATGCCTTATTCGAGCAGGATATTATTGGCCCACAATGAAGAAGGAAGCCACCTTATGTCAAGAAGTGCTAACAGTGCTAGAAATATGCCCCTATGATACATCAAGCGGGTGAGAACCTCTACTCTGTCACATCGCTATGGTCGTTCATCAAACGGGGAATGGACATCGTCGGACCCCTCCAAGCAGGGCGAGGTAATGTACGCTTTCTTTTGGTTTTAACTGACTATTTTTTCAAATGGGTAGAAGCACGTGCGTTATGCGAACAGGAAGTTATCACATTTATATGGAGAAACATCATATGCCACTTCGGCATCCCCAAAGAAATCAGTTGTGACAATGGACCCCCAAATCACTGGAAAGAAGACCGCCGAGTTATTCGAAAAATGGCACTTCAAGCAAATACTCTCCATGCCATATCACCCTGCTGGTAACGGTTAGGCTGAATCCTCCAATAAAACAATACTGAATGTCTTAAAGAAAAAGCTTGAGGATGCCAAGGGACTATGGCCGGAATTACTATCAGAGGTACTGTGGGCATACCGCACCACGCCAAAAATAAGCACAGAAGAAACGCCATATTCACTAGTCTACGGGACTGACGCCACGACACCGATCGAGGTCAGGGAACCCAGTTTGAGATACTCCAACGAAATCGGGCCAAGCAATGATGAAAATAGAAACAAGACATCAACGAAGAAGAGGAGCGAAGAGACATGGTGTACATAAGAATGGTAGCCCAAAAGCAATAAGCACAACGGTACTACAACAAAAAAGCCAAAGTACGGCCACTCAAAGTCGGAGACTATGTATTCAAGGCCAAAACGCAAGCGAGCAAAGATTCGAGAGAAGGCAAACTAGGAACCAATTGGGACGGGCCATACAAAATCACGGTAGCAGCAAACAAAGGATCTTTCCAACTGGAAACAATGGAGGAAAACTACTACAAAACAATTGGAATGTCGCCCATCTCAAATACTTCAACTTCTGAAAATAGACGCCCTCCGCGTCGTACTCTTTTTCCCTCATCCGGGTTTTGTCCCAGTTGGGTTTTCTCGGAGAGGTTTTTAATGAGGCGACAAAGGGGACGACTCAAAGTTCAAGTATAATTTATCTCCCTGCCTGCTGAATACTTCTCCAGGCCGAACGACGAAGGGACTGGATACATGGAAACTTCTCCAATATACACAGAAACTTCTCCAATATATGTGTGAAACAAACGGACACATGTAATATTCTCCAATGAATGAAATAAAGAAGCATTTTTACTCTCCACCAAGTCTTTTCACACTCTACATTCGACCTCGCTCGAATTACTTAACATTCGACCTCGCTCGAATTACTTTACACTCAACCTCGCTCGAATTACTTTACACTCAACCTCGCTCGAATTACTTAACATTCGACCTCGCTCGAATTACTTTACATTCGACCTCGCTCGAATTACTTTACATTCGACTTCACTCGAATTACTTAACATTCGACCTCGCTCGAATTACTTAACATTCGACCTCACTCGAATTACCTTACATTCGACCTCACTTGAATAATTTTTTACAGTCGAGTTCGCTCGAAATCTTCAATGTTCGACCGCGTTGAACATCGATCTTATCAAAAAATCAGGGACTTCCCCACATAACAAAAAGAAAAGAGAACGCAAATCAAGAAACATGTAGCAAAAAGGGGGCTATTTCATTACAACTGTCAAATTACAATACTTTTTACAAAGGGCCCAGAGACACCCTAAAAAAATAGCAAAACAAAACAAAAATTAAGAATGACGGCTCCACGCCGCGTCATCGCCATCGACATACTTATCATCATACCAAGAATCAGAGGCAAGCATATCCGTATCATCGTTAACATCATCCCCACCAAGCGTACCAGGGGCGTAACTACAAGCTTCATGGGCCGCACGTGCCTTAACACATACGCCTTCGAGTTCTGCTTTGGAAACTTTCCCAATGACTTTCAAAGACTTATACATGTCGAGATGAGCCTCGGCGTGAACCCACATCTTATACAACTCCTGCGACACGCCGGGATTGGCAGAAATATGAGACATGGATGGTTGTGACTTCTGTCGCACCTCCTCGGCCTTCAGAGCAATGACCTGCTCGTTCAATCAGGATAACTCCACCTCTAGATCCTGGATTCGCTCTTCTAACCTCGCCACCATAAGCGCCAATGTCTCCACCTTATTCTCCCGCTCGGACCTACAAACCCGAAGGGCATCTTCTAAGGCTGCCGCTTCAGCCACAGCGGCCACTCTGCTTTTCTCGGCACGATTCAATTCTTCGACCTTGGCGCTCAACTAGCTCCTTATATCAAGAGCCGCCGCCTCCCTCTGCCCAAGTTCAGCAATTAAGGATGCCACCCGCGCTTGAAGATCGGCATTCTCAGCCATCACCCCCTTGCTCACCTCGAGCTCATCCTCCTTGGACTTTAGAGCTGCCTCAAGCTCGCTGCACCGACCGATGGCTCTCATTAGCTCATCATCCCTCCCCTTTATCTCTTCATCTTTCTTCGCCAACTCCTCATCCTTCTATTTAAGCCCGTCACAAAACAACTGAAATTTGCTATCCTGGTTAAAGACTTCGGCGGATGTTTGGTGCTTAGTACGATACTCCCTGTACTTAGAGGTCACCTTCTTAAAGATGACCGTCCTCCGCTCCTCCCACCGGTCACGCTCGATCCCCATGATAAGAGTCTGACATGCAAAAGAAAGGAGTCACTATGAGCAGATTACACATGCAAACAAATCCTAACATTAAAAAGCACTTACTCGCAGAGCCATGCCAGATATACTCAGCGACAACTTTGCATCACTCATCGCCTCTAATGCCGTGTTCTCAGAAGCCGCGCATATGGGGGCAAAGGATGCCACCGCTCGTTCCGAGTTAGCCAAAAGGTCATAACCCACGGGAATGATTACGTGCCGGTTAGGACCCTCCGTCCTTACCTCCACGCGAGTATTCCTCTCCAAGAAGGCTCGTACCTCTTCAGGATCGATATCCGAGCCAGAACCGTCGACCCCTGCAGGTATCGTGCTATTTCTCCCAGCCGCCGATGACGCGCCACCTTCTGCGGTCCTTAGAAGCTCCTCGCCATCATGCTCCCTGTAAGGCCCCGAAAATTTTCGCTAAGTAATTTAAGATTTCATGGTGTCACATAGGCTTATTATAATATTTTTATGTGCTATTAACATGGTGTGCATCCATTGGATTTGGTAAATATGTGTATAAGTCTTACAGTAAGTAATTTGGGATCCAAGGAAAGGCCTAAGTCTAAGAAAAATTGGAAAAAGTCCATAATAGACTAAAATTCCCAACGATCTTGCACTAGTCCCTACTTTGAACGAGCATATCTAAATATCTATAAGGTTCTAGGTGATGGATAACCTATCAAATGAAAGGTCTTCGAGTCTAGTTTCCAACGCTTCAAACCGTTTGTCATTTGGACCTTCCTACATAAAGTTATGATCAAATTACCAAAAGCTGGAAAAATACGATTCTGCGTGAAATCTGCGATCGCAGATTCAACTCTGCGGCCCGCATACCCATTCTGCAGTGGATTCTGCTATAGCAGACTTGACATCCGAGGGTTAATTTTCTAATTTTTATAACCCGACCCCATTTTAATATATAGGCTTTAGAGTTCATTTTAGGGTCATTTTCTACTGATTTTAGAGAGAGGTGAGAGCATTTTAGAGAGAGAAGGAGGAACCCAACATTTAAATCATCCAAACCTTGCATCAATTTTCAAGAATCAAAGAACCCAATCACAAGTTCTTCATCTAAGAGGTAAGATTCTATACCCTAGGTTTTTAATTTCGAGTTTGGAGTATAAGATGGGGTATTAAGGTATGATTATTGGGTGTAATGCTATTATGTATACAGGCATGTACAACTTAGGTTTATGGGAAGATCGTTTAACATAAATAAGTAAAGATTGGGTTAGGGAATGAAGAAAATCTTGAAAAGGGGATTTGAAATCAAGATACTCAACTAGTATTTGATAAAATGCTCAAATGAGCTAGAATTATGAATATCTTCCTAATTTGTGTTCAATTTTGCTATGTCCCAAAATAGATTGAAGTTTCTAGAATTTTCGAAGTATCGTAGTAATTAAGGGAAAGCTCAAGAAAGGTATGTATGGCTAAAACCCCCTTTTTATTAGAAATTGAGCTCCGCTGTCATTTATGAAAGCATGGTAAGAGTTGAATTGGTTAGCATATTGCTTGTTATTACGCATTAATTGATTTGCAATTATCTATACATATTCATGAAGGATGTGCCTCAATGTGAATAATGTTCCAATCTTGACAATTAGATAATGATGAAAAGTACAGTTACGTGTTGAAATACTTGGGCTATAAGCCAACATTGAAACAAAGAATTATTCATGCTAGCTGTGTGCTCATTTACCTGTGATTGCAATTTGAAGTATCCTCAATATATGTGTTTATGTTCACAACTTGTAAAATGAATACAAAAAAAAAAGGGAAACGATGTGATGATGGTGGCCATGAGTGCCCCAGGAATTATTATGATATGTGTGGGATAAAGATTTGAAGTGTTGACTAATGAGAATGGAGTAATGCCTCTAACGAGGTGACCTAGCCGATCGGGTCATGATCGGACACCATGCCGCACACATGGTGGTAATGTGCTGATATTGGATTCCGGATAAGGGAAATGAAATGTTGATTGAGAGTAATGCCTCCAATGAGGTGACCTAGCCGGTCGGGTCGTGATCGGACTCCGCTCGAGATGGCGGTGGTAATGAGAACAGTGGTGAACACGTGACAGAAATGCCCTAATCAATGTTGTGGAAATTGTATGAAAGATTATATGAATTGCTTCTTTGATTTGCCCATATTATTTGCTTGTATCTGTTTGATAGTTCTTTCTAGTAAAATGGTGTTTAGTTATACATACCAGTACAATTCAAATGTACTGACGTCCCTTTTGCCGGGGGCGCTACATTCGTGTTATGATTGTATGTGGTTCTATAGCAGGCACTCCAGTCCACCGGCAGTACCACCCCTTCCACTTTCCGTCAGCTGTATTGGTGAGCCCCTTTCCCCTCGGGGCCCCGCGTGGCTTATGCCGCTGTTCTTCCCGGAGTCTTATTTTTTGTATTCGTATAAGGTATAGCCGGAGCCTTGTTGCCGGCATTTCTGTATTATTCTTCAGTTATATTTAGAGGCTCCGCAGACAGGTTGTGGGTAGTGTCGGATATTGGAAATTAAAAGTAGAAATATTGATGTTTGGCAATGATGTATGTAACTTGTAATACCCTTAAAGTGGCGAAATGAAGTTGCTAATGACAATGAGATGGAAATCGTTAATTATGTGTTGATAGAATTTGATTAATGGAGTCTATCCCTTATTTAATTATAAGTTGGGTTGGGTAGTATGTATGAAACCTGCCGGGCTTGCTCAGTCGGGTTTACTCGGTTGAGCGCCGGTCGCGCTCCTTGGATTTTGGGGCATGACAAACATGGTATCAGAGCCTAAGTTTTTAAAGTGTCCTAGGATGTCTCGGAGTCGTGTCTAGTAGAGTCCTTCTTATCGGTGTGTTGTCGACCACATCTATAAGTTGGAGGCTATTCAGACATTTAGGAATTTCACCCTTCTTTGATACTCCAATCGTGCAATAGAGCTCAAGATAGGGAGCTAATTTTCTCTCTGTCTTATTCTCAAGATTGGTAACCTTGATGCCATAATCCATGAATTTGAAGCATATAGGGAGGGATTGATCCCACCATTGAGTCCGAGTGGATTGCCCAAGGACTTGTTAGGAGAATGTATTGAGATATGGATAGATTTGCAAAACATATCGCTAAGAAGGGAGCGTCCTTGTCCTTATTGACATCTCTGCACCATCAGATCATGTGGTATATCAGCATGTTACCTGCGTACGTTAGAGATGTGGAGTCGAGGGGTATCGATTAAGCTATTTCCCTACCAACCTAACGTCGTTAAGTGAGTCAAATGAGAATTTCTAATCATTGTATATGTACATCCATATTGAATAGTTCTCATAAACGAGGCCTTAACAAGGTGTTGAATAACAAAACATTACGTGTATCAACTCTTTGAACGAGACGCACTATTCGTGAATCTACTCTATTATGAATCCTCTTATTTACATTCTTGTGGAATTAAGTTCTATAATTATGCACTTGAATTGAGTTATAACTCTAGGATTGATACTTCCCACTTGCTTTTCCTAAATTATCACCAAGGGATTATATCCGATGAATTTCTTACAGAATCCTTTTGTTTAATTGGACAAAATCTACTCGTTTGTGCCTCTACATGCACCGTCATAAAATTTACCTTTGTGGTGCCAAGTCCCATGCAAAGCATCCCAGCGTTGAGATCCTTCTCGAGTCACTGTTTTACTCAGTTGTGTATATGGATTATATGGTTTGAACAGTCAATCTACTCTCTTGCGAATATCATCATGAAAGCTTCTCACTGCCTAGTAACTTAAGAGTATGCCTTAACAGCTCACATGAGTGCATGTCAATCAAATGGTCACCGTGTGCGTGAATATAAAGTCTCTCTGAAAATTTAGATCCTCACGTCCATGTCATGGGAAGATCACGTGTCGCCATAACTTTCGTGTCCACTTGGGACATCCCGCAGTAAGTAGCTCACCTTGTCCTGGTATTGTGGTTGCTCGTGGCATGGTCGTGTATTGCAGTTGGAGCTAATATAGCAGAAGCGTGTCCAACTTATAACAATTTTTTTTTCTCCTCATTATACCCCCCCCCCCCATAACAAGTGTTAATTGTGTTCTTTAGTTAGTGAATTCATTATGCTTGTTTTCCCACACTTGTTCGGTAACCATGAGAGAACATATCCTTCTATGAGTCATTGTAACACTTTCTGTCTCGTAAGGACCCTTACAAGGCTCTCCGCCAAGACCAAGCACACCTTTGGGGGTTATTATAGCACAACGCCAGTTTCTCATGTTATTCTGTCTTTCATTAGCATCTGGGTAGTTCTCAAGTTAAAATCTATGAAGAACTCATTAAGAACATCAGCAAACCCTCCATGATTATTCCATACTATCTCATTGGGTTCCCATATTACTTCAATGTCATCAAGGGTTGTTAGCATGTCGCAATTGCTAAGATCGAATGATCTCCTCTCGATAATGGATTATCTACACATGTGCTAGTCCAACGATCTGCTCATCAGACTAACTCTCGCCTATAGGTTTTGGGTTGACCAAGGAGAAATACACCTAGTGACACATTCATATGTAAAAGCCTTTCTCTCGGTCATGCCTTTTAACGTCTCCCAATATGACTCGCAACAGCTGGTTGCATAGAAGTGTGTTGTAGTGCTTCATTATGAAGTAGAGTTGCTAAATATAATTGGATTTTTGAATTCTGGAGCTATACATCGCGTGACTACATAGAGAGACCTTCTTTAAAAAAAATGTGTAGCTTCTTATAATCGCTTTAAATTACCACCATTCCTAGTGGTTACGATGTAAAGGTTACTTCCATTAGGCTCTTTTCCTTTCTTTTCAGTTGGCTTGCATCGTGTGTTGTGTACCCGTAATCTTCGATGCGATATTACCTCGATGTCTCGACTAGTTATCCAACGATATGATCTGATTTAATTAACCTTACTTTTATGTACTCTACAAGCGCCCTGAGAGTGGGTAAATTTCCCCTTTTTGACAGACTTCTAATGTCTTCAACACTGTTTAAGCTTGCCAATTCCAAGTGGTGCTCTTAGTTGTGCTGCCTTACCATCTATTTTCATCTGATAACTCTCAGTGTAAAACTCATTTTATGTTACGTGGCATCAAAAGAGAAAGTCTTATAGCATCAAGGGTGGGGACATATTCCTTTTTGTTAGAATAAATAGACAATGCTGGTACTCCTTGAAGATGCTCTTCTATCGATCATTTACCTGCTCTGCTTGTCCCTGTGACTAGAGAACCCATGTTGCTTCTCGTCGATAAATGCATTAAGACGTCTCATTCTTCCGAACTTATCCATATGGGCACTTTGAGGTCTTGTCTTATACCAACTCGTAATGGTTTTAAGTACCTTCTCGCCATTGTTATTGATTTTCTAAGACTACGAGGGCTTGTCTCATGGGTTTCAAAAGTAATGATTTTCCTTAAAGTTCGAGATTCAATTGCCATGATTTCAAACCAAAGTGTATACCTTTTTCAAAAGTCTTAAATGGGTCGGATTAGTTGGGTCACGTGGCTTTCTTCTCACTCGGCTTCTAGGATAATTGACTATATCATTGTCATGAGAGGGGAGCTTTGCTACCCTTGGTATTACACCTCCTTGGGTGAATAGGAGTGTCATTTTTCTTTCTCTCCGAAGCATCATGTTAACCATTAGAATGCCTCTAACCAGTACATGATTTCATCCCAACATTTAGATGTCTGAGCTATGTGGTTTTACTCGTGAAAGGGGGTGAGATTAGATACCTTCAGATTTTTGCACATATCATGAGCATATTGATTTGGAAGGAAAGTTGTCGTACCTTTAGTTCTCTCATATGGGGTCAATTGTCAGGGAAGGTTAAGCTGCTTGTATTATGATAATCTCATAAGTGTTTACCTTTATTTTCATCCTCATGGTCTTATAGCATAGATTCCTTGTGTCGGCTAATGTCAGGAGTGTAACTCAACTTCATGTATTTTGAGTCCCATATCACATTCAAGGTGCCAGAGTATTCTCATCTTTGATAAATTGATTTTCCCTACACTCTAGGAAACGAGTGGTTCGCGTACTTGAGTATTCCTCCTTAATGATTCCTATTGCCAATGTACTACTTACCCATATGCCTCGTTTGTGTAATAATTGACGTAGTCACAGTGATTAACCATGTCAGTATTGTTAGTAGCAACCTTCTGTGTCTCTTAGCATATAACCTCATGAAGTACTCAACTCAGCGCCTTAATGGATTCCTGAATAACTCCAGTCTGAGCTTGAACTCTGTTGTTCCTCGTCGTATTAGATCCACGGGGTATTGTAAGTTCAGCCAAGTCAAGGATGAAGCTTCACAGTGTGATCACATGTATATTTGATAGGTAATTTTATGGTAAGTTTAAGATAGCACATCATAGAGTAATTGTTGAAGGTCATCAAGGGATAAGTGTGAGTGTTCGCCCAGAGATTTAGAGTTTGGAGGGTGAGTACGAGTAGGCTATTCTCCATATTTTCGCCTGAAAATGTTATGTGAGTTGATAATAAAGGTAACATAATTGTATTCCACATTAGGTTGCACTAGGAGTATGATATTCCCCGTAACTGTTCCTCACGTACTTTGTGTTTCCATATGTTTATGTCTAAGAAGGTAGTGATAAAAGAGGGGGGTGAATTGATTTGATTGAACTATATGATCATGGTAATATCCTATATGATGCACTACTGGCAAGAATCATCGTGGCTTGACTTTATATGGATTGTTGATTGAAATAAAATTATATTCTTGTTGATGAACACCTTTGTGATTACATTAATGGCTGTTAAGGACTATTATGAACACATGACTGTTTGGTTACTATGAAATGACATCCTTGATGGTATGATGCCATGTGATGGAACTGTGGGATATTGTTGTTACCATGAATTGCAATATCCGGTGGAATGTGAATTGTATAGTGGAAATTATTAAAGGTAAAGTCAATAAATAGTTAACTCATGCGAGGTGTCTATCTGTCATCCTTGTTATGTATGTTTGGGAGTTGATATTATTTCCGAGAATGTGTCATGATAGAGCTCGTAAGTTGAGAAGGTCATCTGGAAGGTTGAAATTGTCGTGTACGGAAAATATTTTTGCTTGATTGAATATCAATTAGTTTTGACTTGAAAGGTGTCATATAGGTATTTTTCTCTAAAACTGTGTAGTCCATGTTCTAGTATCCCTATGACAAGGTAGTTCTTGTAATACTAAGATTAGTATGGTCGATATATACACTGTGGTGCTCTGTCTAGTTGTGGGTGTGTTGTTAAGACGATTTTGGTGATTCTCTGGCAGGTGGATAGGCCTAGTTACAAAGGAGACTCTGCCGAAATTTCTGAAAAATTTAGGAGTTAGTCAAAATTTAGGGTCTTGAGGTAGGAGATAAAAGAGATTTATTATATTAAGCATTTAAGTTGGAATCTACCCCTCATTCGAGGACGAATGATCCTAAGGGGGGGAGAATGTAAGGCCCCGAAAATTTTCGCTAAGTAATTTAAGATTTCGTGGTGTCACATAGGCTAATTATAATATTTTATGTGCTATTAACATGGTGTACATCAATTGGATTTGGTAAATATGTGTATATGTCCTATGGTAAGTAATTTGGGGTCCAAAGGAAAGGCCTAAGTCTAAGGAAAATTGGAAAAAGTTCATAATAGGCTAAGATTCCAAAGGTACTTGCACAAGTCCCCACTTTGAACAAGCACATCTAAATATGTATAATGTTTTATGTGATGAGTAATCTATCAAATGAAAGGTCTTTGAGTCTAGTTTCCAACGCTTCAAACCGTTCGTCATTTGGACATTCCTACGCAAAGTTATGATCAAATTACCAAAAGCTAGAAAAATGCGATTCTGCGTGAAATCTGCGATCGCAGATTCAACTCTGCGGACCGCATGACCATTCTGCGATCGCAGAATGGTCGCAGATTGAGACAGAACAGCCCAGTTTTGGGCAGCGAGTTCTGCGACGAAACTGCGGCCCGCATACCCATTCTGCGGTGGATTCTGCTATAGCAGACTTGACATCCGAGGGTTAATTTTCTAATTTTTATAACCCGACCCCATTTTAATATATAGGCTTTAGAGTTCATTTTGGGGTCATTTTCTACTGATTTTAGAGAGAGGTGAGAGCATTTTAGAGAGAGAAGGAGGAACCCAACATTTAAATCATCCAAACCTTGCATCAATCTTCAAGAATCAAAGAACCCAATCACAAGTTCTTCATCTAAGAGGTAAGATTCTATACCCTAGGTTTTAATTTCGAGTTTGGAGTATAAGATGGGTTATTGAGGTATGATTCTTGGGAGTAATACTATTATGTATTCATGCATGTACAACTTAGGTTTATGGGAAGATTGTTTAACATAAATAAGTAAAGATTGGGTTAGGGAATGAAGGAAATCTTGTAAAAGAGATTTGAAATTAAGATGCCCAACTAGTATTTGATAAAATGCTCAAATGAGCTAGAATTATGAATATCTTCCTAATTTGTGTTCAATTTTTCTATGTCCCAAAATAGATTGAAGTTACTAGAATTTCCTGAATATCGTAGTAATTAAAGGAAAGCTCAAGAAAGGTATGTATGGCTAAAACCCCGTTTTTATTAGAAATTGAGCTCCGCTGTCATTTATGAAAGCATGGTAAGAGTTGAATTGGTTAGCATATTGCTTGTTATTACGCATTAATTGATTTGCAATTATCTATACATATTCGTGAAGGATGTGCCTCAATGTGAATAATGTGCCAATCTTGACAATTAGATAATGATGAAAAGTACAGTTATGTGTTGAAATACTTGGGCTATAAGCCAACATTGAAACAAAGAATTATTCATGCTAGCTATGTGCTCATTTACCTGTGATTGCAATTTGAATTATCCTTGATATATGTGTCTATGTTTACAACTTGTAAAATGAATATTAAAAAAAAAAAAAGGGAAACGATGTGATGATGGTGGCCATGAGTGCCCCAGGAATTGTTATGATATGTGTGGGATAAAGATTTGAAGTGTTGACTAATGAGAATGGAGTAATGCCTCTAATGAGGTGACCTAGCCGATCGGGTCGTGATCGGACACCATGCCGCACATGGCGGTGGTAATGAGAACAGTGGTGAACACGTGACAGAAATGCCCTAATCAATGTTGTGTAAATTGTATGAAAGATTATATGAATTGCTTCTTTGATTTGCCCATATTATTTGCTTGAATCTGTTTGATAGTTCTTTCTAGTAAAATGGTGTTTAGTTATACATACCAGTACAATTCAAATGTACTGACGTCCCTTTTGCTGGGGGCGCTACATTCGTGTTATGATTGTAGGTGGTTCTATAGCAGGCACTCCAGTCCACCGGCAGTAGCACCCCCTCCTCTTTCCGTCAGCTGTATTGGTGAGCCCCTTTCCCCTCGGGGCCCTGCGTGGCTTATGCCGATGTTCTTCCCGGAGTCTTATTTTTTTGTATTCGTGTAAGGTATAGCCGGAGCCTTGTTGCCGGCATTTCTGTATTATTCTTCAGTTATATTTAGAGGCTCCGCAGATAGGTTGTGGGTAGTGTCGGGTATTGGCAATTAAAAGTAGAAATATTGATGTATGTAACTTGTAATACCCTTAAAGTGGCGAAATGAAGTTGCTAATGACAATGAGATGGAAATCGTTAATTATATGTTGATAGAATTTGATTAATGGAGTCCATCCCTTATTTAATTATGAGTTGGGTTGGGTAGTATGTATGAAACTTGCCAGCTTGCTCAGTCGGGTTTACTCGGTTGAGCGCCGGTCGCGCTCCTTGGATTTTGGGGCGTGACAGTTGTATCAGCAGAGGGTATTTAAGTAGATCCTATGAAGATTGAGGCAGTCAAGGACTGGCCTAGACCTACATCAGCTACAGAGATCTGGAATTTCTTTGGATTGGCGGGTTATTACCGTCGGTTTGTGGAGGGGTTCTCATCTATAGTAGCCCCGTTGACCAGGTTGACCTAGAAGGATGCCCCGTTCAGATGGTCGGACTAGTGTGAGGCAAGCTTTCAGAAGCTCAAGACTGCTTTGACTACGGTGCCAGTGTTGGTGTTGCCCATAGGATCAGGGCCTTATACAGTATATTGTGATGCATCTCGTATTGGACTTGGTGCAGTATTGATGCAGGGTGGCAAGGTTATTGCATATGCTTCGCGGCAGCTAAAGGTTCACGAGAAGAATTACCCTGTTCACGATTTAGAGTTGGCAGCCATTGGTCATGCGCTGAAGATTTGGAGGTACTATCTTTATGGCGTGCCGTGTGAGGTGTTCACGAATCATCAGAGTTCGCAGTATTGAAAGACTATGATATCACCATCTTGTATCATCCCGGGAAGGCCAATGTGGTGGCCGATACTTTGAGTAGGAAGTCAGCTAATATGGGCAGCCTTGAGTACATACCAGTCGATGGGAGACCGCTTGCATTATATGTTCAGGCTTTGGCCAATCAGTTCGTGAGGTTGGATGTTTCTGAGCCCAGTCGTGTTCTAGTTTGTACGATCGCTCTGTCTTTATTGTTTGAGCGCATCCGGGAGTGACAGTATAATGACCCTTATTTGCTTGTCCTTAGGGAAACAGTGTGGCACAAAGACGCCAAGTAGGTCAAGATTGGAGATGATGGAGTTTTGAGGATGCAGGGTCATGTTTGTGTGCCTAATGTGGATGGACTTTGTGAGTTGATTCTAGAGGAGGCCCACAATTCCCCGATGTTCTATTCATCCGGGCGCTGCCAAGATGTATCAGGACTTGCGGTAGCATTATTGGTGGAGGATAATGAAGAAAGATATAGTGGCATATGTGGCTCGGTGTCTAAATTGTCAGCAAGTAAGTACGAGCATCAAAGACCTGGTGGTTTGCTTCAGAAGATGGAGATTCCTGAGTGGAAGTGGAAGCGTATCACTATGGATTTTGTTGTTGGACTCCCACGGACTCAGAAGAAGTTTGATGTAGTTTGGGTTATTGTGGATAGACAGACCAAGTCAGTGCATTTCATTCCTGTGGCAGTTTCCTATTCTTCAGAGCAGTTGGCAGGTATTTATATCCGCGAGATGGTTTGTCTTCACGGTGTGCCCGTCTATCATTTCTAATTGAGGTACGCAATTTACCTCGCATTTCTAGAGGGTAGTACATCGTGAGTTGGGCACGCGGGTTGAGTTCAGCACAATATTTCATCCTCAGATGAACGGACAGTCCGAGCGCACTATTCAGATATTGGAGGATATGCTCTGCGCCTATGTTATTGACTTTGAATGCTCTTGGGATCAGTTTTTGCCACATGCAGAGTTCGCCTACAACAACAGCTACCAGTCGAGCATTCAGATGGCCCCCCTACGAGGCATTATATGGTAGACGGTGTCGATCTCCTGTTGGATGGTTTGAGCCGGGGGAGGCTCGGTTATTGGGTACAGATTTGGTACAGGATGCCTTGGATAAGGATAAGATCATTTAGGATAGACTTCGCGCTGATCAGTCCAGGCAGAAGAGTTATGCAGACGGTAAGGTCTGTGATGTTCATTCATGGTCGGAGAGAGAGTTTTGCTCCGTGTGTCACCCCATGAAGGGTGTAATGAGGTTTGGAAAGAAGGGAAAGTTGAGACCTAGATACATCGGGACTTTTGAGATTCTTGATCCAATGGGAGAGGTGGCGTATAGACTTGCATTTCCTCCTGGTTTATCAGCGGTCCATCTAGTATTCCATGTGTCTATGCTTCGGAAGTATCACGGCGATCCATCTCACGTTTTAGACTTCAGCACTATCCAGCTGGACAAGGATTTGACCTACGAGGAGGAGCCGGTAGCTATTCTAGACCGGCAGGTTTGTCAGTTGAGATCGAAGAGTTATCCTTCAGTTCAAGTGTAGTGGAGAGGTCAGCCTGTCGGGGCAGCTACCTGGGAGTCCGTGTTTGATATGCGGAGTAGATAACCCCACCTTTTTCCCAGCTCAGGTATTTTTCTATATCCGTTCGAGGACGAACGGTTGTTTTAGAAGTGGAGAATGTGATGACCCGATAGGTCATCTTAAGATTTAAAACCAAATTCTGTGTTCCGAGGCCTTTAAAACCTTATTTTATCCCTCCTCGATTTGTGTGAGCAGTCCGGGCGTATTTCCAGAAAGCTTTGTGTTGAAAGTTGATAAAATAGGGATTTTTTTTTATTAAAAACTTCATTTGACTTGACTTCGGTCAACATTTTGGTAAATGGACCCTGATCTGTGTTTTGACAGTACCGGTAGGTCCGTATCAAAATATGGGAACTGAGCGTATGCCAGAATCAGAATCAGAGGTCCTTAGTTCGAGTTATGAATTTTTGATGAAAATTGTAAGTTTGAAAATTTAATGGTTTTTAAGAAATTGATAATGTTTGATCTTGTTGGTATCGGTCCATATTTTGGTTCTGGAGCCCGGTACAGGTTCATTGTAATATTTAAGGCATGTTTGCCGCGCCCCTTTTTCTCGCGAAATCGGTGTTTCGACGTGTGAAAACTCTTTTAAGGAAGGTGTTAAAAGAGAGAGTCGCCACCTAACGGGTTTGAGGTGCGTTAGGGCAGCTATTTGCAAATAACACTGGTTTAACTGGTTTACATCACCAAAGATCAGGTAAGGGCTCAAATTACCTCGAAGAGATGGTATTAGGCACTCTTCGAGGTCCACAACTGTGGGTCCCGGCCGAACTCGAATTATATGAATTAGTCCGACAAACAAGGATAGAGAAAAGCAAGAAGTTTGGGAAGTTTTATTAAACACAAATAATTGATTTTAAAGATAAGATGGGGAGGGGGGGGGGTCCTAAATTTTTTAGCCTAAAGGATCATCCCTTGCAACATAAATAATACTTAATAACTCCCTCAAGATGGGGTGTTACTCGTATTATTCACCGGGCACAGACTATCATCTCCTGCTACCTGATTACTATCTTTAAGTTGTTACCTAAAGCGCACTAGTTGATTCTAAACCGTGCCTTATTCGCGGTACTCGTCCGGTGCCTTACAGATTATAAGTGTTTAAACCTATAGACATGATATCTAGGTGCAGTAGTTGGCAGTGATAACCATGGGAGATATTCAAAATTACTTAGTCTGCTCATATAGGCATGTTTTCTAATAGTGGCGACGAAACAATATCGAAAGTTCAATTTTAGCACTTGAAGCAAGTAGGATTATCCTATAGGCATGATTTCTACGATTAGCGATTGAAACTGGTTTTAGCTTCTGTAGGCATGTCTACTAAGTGAGCAATTATGATAACAACATATTGACCAATTAAAACCATATAGGCATGATTTCTAAAAATGCAGATTTGTAGAACATAAACTATTAGAACCCTATGGTAACAGTATCTAATGAATATGCTATAATGCACATTGAGACATTGGTCATTTTATTTCTTATAAGCATGATATCTAATAAATGTAGAAGCAGAATATGTTGAACGAATTGAACATTAAAGTCCTGTAGGCATGTTATCTAGCACACATAGAAGCAGAATATGTTCGAGCAAATTAAACACCTATAGGCAGGATTTCTATCGTTCATGTAAAAAAATAGAATAAACCCATTTTCCCGATTTTACTAACACCTCAATTGTTATTACAACATTATTACAGACCCAATGAGTGAAACAAATTACAGAATTACAGAATAGCTATAGTGGGCCTAAGGCAAGCCTAATGTATACCTAACCTAGCTAGACCTTCAATACCATATCCATACAGTTTCACAACAGCCCAAAAAACAACATCCGTTTACACAAAATAGCCCACATCCAGTAGCCATACCTTGATCAAAAGTCCCAGGTGAATAGCCATTTACACAAACCAACTGGTTCATCTAGTAGATGAAAGGGGGCAAAGTTGAGCAATTAGGAAAAATGGCAAAGAACCTTGGACCCTAGTGTGTCAGAGTTCCCCAGGGCTTCAAGAACCCAGGGCAGTGCTCATACTAGGGAGGTTGATAGAGGAAACTTAGGGGGAAGGGCTTTGGCTTTCAGCCAGCCACAGAATTAAATTTGTAACAGGAAACAACCAATGAAAATTGTAGTAGAGTAATAGGTTTGGATAGCATTTGAAAACTTATAAGATAATCACATAATGAGTTCCAAAAGCAAATTAACACACTGGGTAGGGTGACATATGATAAGGAACAAGGAGCCTGGGATTGCAAGTTAACAGGCAATGGTATTAGACTATTAAAAACCAAGTAATGCAACCAATTTAGGACCTAAAGGATCATATTATACCAAATACATGAGTTAAACATTATAATAGAAAATGGATCAGGTAACATAGAGAGTATCAGTCAAGGCAGACTGGTTTTAAAGGATCACAAGTCATTAGGGGTACATATGGGTCATGGCAAGAACACATATAGTGGAAACAATAGTCATAGGAGCGTACACCATTCAAAGTAAGGTCTTAAACAAGTTAGGGAATGCTAATAACATCAATTGGTCATTGGAAGTTCAGGATTAGGCAGAGAAATATGGATTAAACCATATAGTCAAAGCAGAACATTTGAATTATCAGCAACACTAAACTATGCATGCTTCATTCTTTCCAAACTAACTAAGCTAGGTGCAGAGACATTATTAGGATAACAATCATAGGCAGAATTAGGCAGAAAAGAGTCAAAGAAATACATTAAATCATGCAGTTTCAAAGAACATGCTTAACATAATAGAGTAAACACTGCAAGGACTTAGAAACTAACCAGTGATTGTTTGATAAAAAAGGAAAAGGATTGCAGTAAGGACCCAGAGCTCTGAATGTGTCAAGTTCCAAGGGTTTCAAGAACCCAGGCAGTGCTCACACCCAAGAGAGGTCAGAAAAAGTAAAAGTCCGGTGGCCTTGGCTTTCAGCCGGCCATGAGCCAAATATAATAGAATAGTAAACAAGCACATAGTAGAAAACTTTAGTTTTTTAGTGAGAGAATAGTGATTAAAGTTCCTTCTAGAAAGGGGAAAGGGGGATGGGTTTTTATAGTGGTAAAAATTAAACACACAGATAAGAAAAAACAATAAATCAATCTTATGCGAAATTGATTCAGAATTAATTTAGGAGAGATCAAGCAAACCCTAGTTTTTTTAGGAAAACAAATATTACTAGAATATACATAAAAATTATAACATAAGACGAATATAGCTATAATAACGCTTAAAATCAAAGAATTGAACCAAATAAATCAAAGAATCGAACCAATTTTGGTTTGATTAAAAGAGATTTGAAAACCCTAATTTTAAGGTAAGTAAGAATAAACAAAGGATACACAAATATTCGTACTTACAATAGAGCAAATGATGAATATAGACAGAATATCAGAAAAGTCAAGGATTTGAACTGATTTTGGTTTGATCTTTATGGGATCTGCTTGCCATGTTTAGGCAAGCAGTGTAGAAGAGTAACCAGTACCAAAGAGAGGCCGTATATGGCAAAGGGTAGCCATAGAATCCCATATTGGGTGGGATTAGGAGAAATTTTAGAGGGGCGGCGGCTAGGGTTCTTAGGAGGAAGAATGAAGGTAGGATCTGAGGGCTGTTGACGGTGATAAAGGGGATTAGGGTTGGGTGTTTGAGGTAATTAAAATGGGTGGTTTAATGTGGGCCGTTGATCTGGGTCGGGTTTGGTTTGGAGGGGTCGTGACCGGGTTTGTGGGATTGGGTTAATTGATTTGGTTTGGGGTTTATTTAAGCTAGGGTATTAAGTGTTGGGCCATGGCTTGGTCCGAAAATAGATAGGATTTAGGCTAGTTTTTAAATACCTAATATTTAATAAAAATAATTTATAAAAGTAATTAGTAAAAAACAAAAATATTATTTGTGCACTAAAATGATTGAAAATTATAACTTGACCTTGTAATAATGTAAAAGGTTATTTTGGCATAAATAATGTAATTTTTCATGAATATAGGCTATTATTGCAAAAATGTGCAATTAACCTAAAAATGCAAATGTAATTATAAAAAATACAATAAATATTTAAAAACATACATGTTGGTGTAAATGATGAGTTTGGATGATTAAATCACCACAAATATAATTTGAAGGATAATTACATAATATTTATATAATAAAAATACAGAAATAAATCGATTTAAAGCCTTTAAAAATTATGGAAAATTATGAAAAATCTTGTATAGGCTTATAAGATAAATGATAATGCATATGTACTAATTTAAAAGTATATATTTATAAAATATATGAGGAAAAAATTGGGTATCAACAGCTGCCCCTCTTTACCCGGGTTTGATGGAAGAATTGTCGGGTAAAGAAAATGATGATCAATATAGGCCGAATAGAATGAGGAATGATGTGATTAAAAATGGGGCCGAACCCTGGTTCTTGAGTTGCCTACATATCCCTGGCATTACGGGAATCAAGCCGGGTGTAGTTCTGGATCCAACGTTGAACGAAACCGATGGAGTTGTTATAGGAATGGTCGTGTGTTTCGGAAAGGGTTCTTTTGGGTGGGACAATATTAGATGAATTATGTGAAGTCATGAACATGAATTTGAAACGTCATGGCTTTATCAATGAGCAAAATACTTGAACAGTCATAGAATAAAAAGCGGGAATTGATGATGATCGGTTACATTTGAAATGGTTTTGGGATGTGGACGTTGTAAACGGAAATCGGAGCAAAGATTGCTCCCGTTTGAGAAACGGTTACTTCCTGGATTACCTACAAAACTTAAAATATGATGCATGCAGATATATGGATTATTGAGATAATTGAAACATGATGCAAATTCTCTTTGGACCATGAAGGTTGTCTTTGGATAGTGAGGATGATGTCCTTAGACCATGACGTCCCGGGCCATGAATCATGTGATAGGGGATTCGCATGCCATGAAATGATGTTCTCGAGCCATGAGAATGCTGCGTCTGAACAATGATGCCTTTGAATAATGATGTGCAATATTGAGAGATCCTCAGGCCATGACATGGTGTCTTCAAGCTTTGAGGATGATGCCCTCGAACTATGGCGCCTTTGGATGGGATGGCGATGTTTCAGCTATGAGATGTGAAGACATGGTGCTGGGTCATATAATAAGCGAAACAAGATAGAGCTTAGTCTTGTATAAGATTGGGGCATAGCTTAGCCCCCGAAAAAGCAAAATAGCGCTAGATTTTAAGTAGCATAGCATTCGATATTAGGCAAGGAAAGGCAGGGCTTAGCTTCATACAATCAGGGAGGCAGTGCTTAGCCTCATGCAAGAAAGGGAGACAATGCTTAGTCTCATGCAAATGAAAGGCAATGCTTAGCCTTATGTAGGGCAAGGCAGTGCTTAGCCTTATGCAATTAAGGAGGCAGGGCTTAGCCTCATGCAAAATGGGAGACAGTTCTTAGTCTCATGTAATGGAAGACAGTGCTTAGCCTTATGCAGAGAGGAGACAACGCTTAGTCTCATGCAGGGGAAGGCAGCGCTTAGCCTTATGCAATTGAGGAGGCAGGGCTTAGCCTCATGCAGTGGGAGGCTGGGCTTAGCCTCATGCAAAATAGGAGACAGTGCTTAGTCTCATGCAAGGAAAGGAAATACTTAGCCTTATGCAATTAAGGATGCATGGCTTAGCCTGATGCAGAATGGGAAACAGTGCTTAGTCTCATGCAAGGAAAGGAGAAAGGGCTCAGTCTCAATGGAAGTCAATGCTTAGCCTTTTGCAATTGAGGAGGCAGAGCTTAGCCTCATGCTGAATGGGAGACAATGCTTAGTCTCATGCAAGGAAAGGAGATAGGTCTTAGTCTCATGCAGGGAAAGGCAATGCTTAGCCTTATGCAATTGAGGAGCAGGGCTTAGCCTCATGAAAAATGGGAGACAATGCTTAGTCTCATGCAATTAAGGAGACAAGGATTAGTGTCATGCAAAGAAAAGACAATGAGTGATAGCAGAGTATTTCTTATCGGGAGACATGTTTTCGTTTGGCAGCTTTGTCGTTATGAAGATAGTGATTTTGATATGTGTATATTTGCGAATACTCATGTTATGTTCATTGTGCCCGCATCTAAAGAAAAATCGTGAGTTTTGCGGGGAAGGTTGATTTGTGCCTTCGCCTGCCTTCTTTGCTTTGCTCTGGAGATCCAGTTTGAGTTACCCTGGGTAATATCTGGCTGCCATAGAAATAAAGTTTTCGAAAAATATGCATGCATTTGATAAGTATAGTTACTTAAATACATAGTAGTATATGATATCGAGTAAATTAGATAAACCAATGACAGTGACACTTTAGAGACATTGCTAGAATTTTGAGGATCCTCCTCAAAATTCTACCCCAGTTTAATAAGCAATTCTTCGTCCATTCCGCATATGATGAAATTGGCTGAACTTGCTCCGGAATTTTGAGGGTCCTCCCCAAAATTCTGCCCCAATTTTTGACCATGGGGTAAATGAATATTTTATTAAGATGTGACCGAACCCATAAGGCTGCCTACGTATCCCCTTTTAAATGGGAATCAGGTCGAGCGTAGTTCAATTACATTAAATGAAGAAGTGTAAACAATCTAAGCATAGTATCTTTTGATAGTGTTTGAATTGATAGGTTTTGGCCAAATCTCTCGGTCCATTTCTGAGTGTGTGTGCTCCTCCTGTTAGTACTCGATGAACCATGTAGGGCCCTTGCCAATTGGGTAAAAATTTCCCTTTGGCTTCATCTTGATCTGGAAAGATTCGCTTCAGCACCAGTTGCCCCAGTGTGAACTGTCCGGGTCTGACCTTTTTGTTGGAAGCTCTGGACATTCTATTCTGATAAAGCTAACCATGGCATAAGACATTCATTCTTTTCCCATCAATAAGAGGCAATTGTTCACGGCAACTCCGTATCCATTCTGCATCACTGAGTTCTACTTCTTGTATAATTCTCAAAGAAGGAATTTCGACTTCGGCGGGAATGACACCTTCAGTGCCGTAGACCAGCAAGTAGGAAGTTGCCTCGGTGGATATGCGGACTGTGCACGCTACCCCAAACAGGCAAATGGTAATTTCTCATTCCATTACTTGTGGTTGTCTACCATCTTTCACAATATTTTCTTGATATTCTTATTTGCGTCCTCCACAGCTCCATTCATTTGAGGCTTGTATGCTGCGGAATTCTTATGCTTAATTTTGAAGGTTTCACACATATCTTTCATTAACTCACTATTGAGGTTGGCGGTATTGTCGGTGATGATGGATTTTGGTACCCCGAATCGGCAAACAATACGATCCCTGACGAAATCTGCGACGACTTTCTTGGTTACAGCCTTGTAAGATGCAGCCTCATACCATTTTGTGAAGTAGTATATGGCCACTAAAATGAACTTGTGCCCGTTCGAAGAGGCGGGCTCGATCGGACCGATGACATCCATTCCCCAAGCGGTAAAAGGCCAAGGTGCACTTATCGCATTGAGTTCGTTCGGTTGTACCCGTATCATATCTGCATGTATCTGGCATTGATGACACTTTTGGACATACCTGATGCAGTCCATTTCCATAGTCATCCAAAAATATCCTACTCTCAATATCTTCTTGGCTAAAACAAAACCGTTCATGTGTGGTCTGTAAGTTCCGGCATGTATCTCTTCGAGCAGTTTGGAAGCTCCCTTGGCGTCAACGCATCGTAATAATCCTAGGTCTGGAGTCCTTCTGTACAGAATTCCTCTACTTTGGAAGAAATGGTTGGATAATCTTCGGAGTGTGCGTTTCTAAGTATGATTTGCATAATCCGGGTATTCTCCCTTTGCCAAGTATTCCTTGATATCATAGAACCATGGATACCCACCTATTTCTTCTTCGACATGAGCACAATAGGCTGGCTGATTATGGATTCTTACTGGAATAGGGTCGATGAAATTTTGTCTGGGTGCTATATCATGGAGGACAAAGTGGCAAATACATCGGCCAACTCATTCTGGATTCTTGGAATATGTTTGAACTCTATATTTGTGAACCTCTTCATCAACTCTTGCACATGATATAGATATGGTAATATTTAGGTATTCTTTGTAGCCCACTCTCCTAAATCCTGATGTACTAGATGGTCTGAATCACCAATTACCAGCAATTCCTGAATATTTATGTCAATGGCCAAATTGAGCCCCAAGATGCAAGCCTTGTATTCTGCCATGTTGTTGGTGCACGGAAACCTGAGCTTTGCGGATACTGGATAATGTTGAACTGTCTCTGACACCAAAACGGCTCTAATACCCACTCTGTTCAAGTTTGCGGACCCATAGAAGAACATTCTCCAACCGTCGTAAGTTTTAGTGATATCTTCTCCTACAAATGATACTTCTTCATCGGGAAACTATGTTTTCAGTGGTTCGTATTCTCCTCCTACAGGATTTTCTGCAAGATGATCTGCTAATGCCTGTCCCTTGACTCCCTTCTAAGTTACATAGACAATATTAAATTCACTCAACAGTATCTGCTATTTTGCTAGTTTCCTTGTAGGCATGGGTTTCTGGAAAATTTATTTTAGAGGATCCATCCTTGATATGAGATATATGGTGTAGGCACAGAAGTAGTGCCTTAATTTCAGAGCTATCCACGTCAAGGCGCAGCATGTGCATTCCAGCAAAGAATAACGTGCTTCATAGGGTGTGAATTTCTTACTCAAATAGTATATGGCCTGCTCTTTTTTCCCCATCTCGTCGTGTTATCCCAAGAAACAACCGAAAGCCCCATCTACTATAGACAACTAGAGTAGCAGAGGTCTCCCAGGTTCTGGCGGGACCAGGATTGGTGGTGTGGATAAATATTCCTTGATTTTGTCAAAAGCTTTCTGGCATACTTCAGTCCAACTTGTGGCGGCATCCTTCTTTAACATTTTGAAAATTGGTTCATAGATCACAATTGATTGCACTATGAATCGGCTGATGTAGTTGAGATGCCTAAGAAGCTCACCTCATATTTCTTGTTCTTTGGCGGTGGAAAATCTTGGATAGCCTTGACCATTGAAGGGTCTAGCTCAATTCCTCGACGGCTGACGATGAATCCTAACAACTTTCTAGCAGGGAATCCAAAGGCACATTTTGTAGGATTTAGTTTCAGATTATACCTTCGGATCCGATCAAAGAACTTTCTCAAGTCCGCTATGTGATATGTGCCCTTCTTGGATTTGATGATGACGTCGTCCACATATACTTCTATCTCCTTGTGTATCATGTCATGAAAAATGATTGTCATGGATCTCATATTATTGTCTCTAGCATTCTTCAGACCAAACGACATCATTTTATAGCAATACACTCCCCATGGTATAATGAAAGTTGTCTTCTCGGCATCTTCTTCATCCATCCGATCTGATGATACCCCGCGAAGCAATCCACAAATGATTGGAGTTCATGCTTGGCACAGTTGTCGATTAGTATGTGTATGTTGGGTAACGGGAAATCATCTTTTGGACTTGCTCTATTTAAATCCCGATAGTCGACACATACTCTGACCTTCCCATCCTTCTCTGGAACTGGCACAATGTTAGCCAACTAGGTAGGATACTCAACCACTCTAAGAACCTTAGCTTTGATCTGCTTGGTGACTTCCTCTTTTATTTTCAGACTCATATCTGACTTGAATTTTCTGAGCTTCTGCTTTACAGGCGGATACATCGGATTGGTAGGTAGTTTATGAGCTACTATAGACTTGCTCAAACCGGTCATATCATCATAAGACTATGCAAAAATATCTTCATACTCTTTTAGGAAACGGGTGTAAACTTCTTTCTCTAATGGTGACAGGTGAATGTTTATGTGAGTTTCTTTGACTGTTTCAGAATCTCCCAAATAGACTATCTCGAAATCGTTTAGATTAGGCTTAGGCTTGTTCTCAAAATTTTCCACTTCTCTGACAATTTCCTTAGGCATTACATCTTCTTCTTCTCCACTTCTCTGACAATTTCCTTAGGCATTACATCTTCTTCTTCTATTTCCTCTGAATCATTATCCTTATGTTGCGTTGTCTCAATGCATGCCACAGTCGTCGGTTCATCAGGATAAGTAATAATAATGATGTAGAGAGAAAATGTAAAGGATAATAACAAATACTAAAATAGCAATGCATTAAATAAATCTTGAAAACATCAAAACAAGTACGGCTCGATGACTTGAGCAATTATTTCAAAACAAAGTACGTTCAAAACAAAATACTGAAAATGTCTTAAATGCTTAAAACTGCTTTTAGAAATAGATCATGCTAATTGCCAGGCTACCCAAGAACTCGACGGGCCCAGTGCAACAGTCCAGTTCTTGAGAACAACTCCTTTTCCCACAGTCTGAATTGGAAGGTCTTCCTCCTCCTCCTCTTCCTCAACTATTACACTGCAATCCATGTCTTCATCATCCTGAAATAGGTTCCTTAGGCCAGCTAAAGCCTTATCTTCTTCAAATCCCCATATCATATCAGTTTGTTAAAATGTCTCGTGCAAATGCAGTATTAGCTGTTCATGAGGGTAATAAGGACCACGTCATGGCAGCGACCAATCGTCATACTCCTGCCAGCTGTACTGGTATCCAAGCCCAAAGGTTGTGCCGTGACGCTTTGGTTGTACTAGTTTAGTGATACCCTGGAGATTCTTGCCGAGACCCTTGCTGGTTTCATACCTTGTCCATAACAATATGCTTTCAATCTTATTACTCCACTATTTGTCTTTCTCAATTGTATTGACGCACTCGATGCGATGGTATATTTCTCCACCCAACTTCTTTCTATTCTCGACGATCGGAATAGTTTGGTTGGTGTAAATGGCATTACTTCCATCCCCGTGGATGATTACTTCCTGATGATTCCATTCAAACTTCATATCCTGATGCAGAGTGGAGGACACAGCCCCAGCAACATGTATCCAAGGTCGTCCCGACAACAGATTGCGGATATGTCCAATACATGAAATTCAACGTCAAACCAAGTCGGGCCCATCTGCAAGCAGAGGTTGATCTCCCCAATCATGGCCCTTTGGGAACCATCGAATGCTTTCACGTTCATAGTTCCTGCTTTTATCTCATGCAAACCTTTACCCAACCTCTTCAAAGTAGTCAATGAATAAATCTTGAGACTCGAACTCCCATATATCAGGACCCCGGCGATGAATTTATCCTCAAACTGCACTATGATATATATTGCCCTGTATTGACTTAGTCCTTATGGTGGTCGCTCGTCTTTGTGAAAAGTGATCTTGTGGCTTTCCAACACTTATCCTACGATGTTGGCCATTTCTCTGCTAGTGATGTTATTAGGTACATAAGCTTCGTTCAACACTTTTGTCAATGCATTCCCATGCACCTCAGAATTCTTTAGTAGTGATAGAATGAATATCTGAGCAGGGGTTTGTTCAGATGATCGACCACGGGATACTCTCTTGCTTGCACCTTTCTCCAAAGATCATCCGTGCTAGTTTCAATAATAGGCTACTTGGGAGCGGCTTCTTTACTTGTTCCTCCCAAATGCTCGGGCGTGTATACACTACCAGTTCTTGTCATGCCTTGTGCGGCACCCGTTTCTTCCATTTTCCCCTTTCCTTTTCTTCTCGCGTCTGCAGCATAGTCCCATGGTATAGCATTGGACTTAAAGGACGGTGTAGGTTCTACTGTCACGGTGAAGGGTGTGGTCACTTCCATCTCAAATGGAGTTTCGTAGCTGAGGTCGTTATTACTTCAACATCAAACGGGGTCGGTGCGGTTGCTTCAACCTCGAATGGTGGCTGAATCTGAACCACAATAGGTGTGAGAGTGACTGTAGGTATTTTAGGTTTATCCCTTCATGAATGAGCCTGATTGATCCTTCCGGATTCCATTCTTCATCAATTTCAATCACATTTACCCCCTCGCCCCTGTGATCTGGGAGAGGATTGTTACGGACATTAGGTGCAGCCTCTTTTGCTTGAACAAACTTGGTGTCAATCAATGTCTGCATCTTATCCTTCAAAGTGCGACATTCAATGATAGTATGACCTTTCATACCCGAGTGGTAGGCACATGTCTTGTTTGTATTGACCTACTGAGAGGCGTTTCCTATAGCAACAGCGGGAATAGGATTAGCCGGTAGCCTTCAGTATTTCATACAATTGGTCGATGAGTTCAACAATATGAGTGTATTGTCTGGATGGTCTACGATCGGAATTTGGTCTGGGTTTTTGGTAGTTTTGGCGGGCTGGTGGTGAGTGGTAGTATGCTGGCTGAGTGTTATAAGTATGGTAAGTGACGGCGGGTTGTAGGTATCTTGGAGGTGAAGGTTGATATGTGGGTGGTGGTGTTTGGTATGTGAAGGGAGACTTTGGATCTTGGGCTACCATCACTGCCCCTACTTCCTTTTTTTTATAAATACCGCCCGACTGCAAGGCTATATTTGTAGCCTGGAGTGCCTCAAAATTTGTTACCATTCCGCTCGTAATCCCCTTTTGTATTCTTTCTCCCAATTTGATGACATCGTAAAACTTATGGTTTTCAATATCTATCAACCTTTCATAGTATTGTGGATCTTGAGCTCTGATGAAGAACTTATTCATCTGTTCTTCTTCCATTGCTTGCTTACCTTTGCAGCTTCCGACCTCCATCAAGTAGCATACTCGCGAAAAGTTTCTGTTGGCTTCTTCTTAAGATTCTGAATGAAGAAGGCGTCCTGAGCATTTTCTGTATTGAACCTGAATCGATCCATAAAATCTGATGCCATTCTTACCAAGTAAACCCATTTCTTCGGGTTTTGACTGATGTACAAAGACAGGGCATCTCCAGTGAGGCACCTCATGAACAACTTCATGCAAATTCTTTCATCTTTACCAACCCCTACGAGCTTGTCGCAATATGTCCTCAAATATACCTTTGGATCACCTGTCCCATCGAACATTTCAAACTTAGGAGGCTTGCAACCCTCTGGTGGTTCTACGTTCGGCTGAATACCCAAATCTTCATAATTCAAACTGTCGATTCCTTTACCACCTTCAACACCTTGGACTCGACTAGTAAGTTTCTTGAGCTCATCTGCCATGTTCTTGATGAGCAGGTCCTTCTCAGCGGATTCACGTATGTATAGAGTTTGTTGTGGAGTGTAGGGTAAGGTTTCCACATATATGGGGTTGCTTTGATGGACTCCAGGAATTTGGGCGTAGTGATGGTTGTTTGTTGAGTTTTTGGGATCAGGGGTAGGTTGTGTTGCGTTTTAAGGAGTGTGGTAGGTGGTGGTTTATGGGTATAGAGTTGGGTGGTGATGATGCTGTGGAGGGGTAGGTACTAGTGGAGGATTAGATTTGGAACAGGTGTAGTATACTGATGAGGTGCGGGAGGATTTTGTTGGTTTTGTGTATTCTGAAGAGGTGCCGGATTTTGAGCGTTTGTGTACTCTTGGTTGATATCGGGGATGTTCAGGGTAAGGGAAATATTTGCCAAGTTCCGGACCTGCTCAAGTTCCCCTTGTAACTCTAATATCTCTGTTCTAATCGTAAAACCAAGTCATTCTGTGCTGGAGTACTCCGACCATCCGAAGTTTCAACGTTCTCTGCATTCGTAGCGTTGTCTTTCCTGATACCACTCATATTGTCTATTTTTAGCTTTTCCCTTGATTTGAGGATCACTTTGAGGAGGAGGAGGTGGAGGACCTCTAGATCTGGTGTGGTATGCTGATGGTGCCAGTATGCACGAACCAACCTTAGGGATAGGAATAAACAACCAAAGAAAAGAAGAAAACAAAAAGGTAAATAAGTCAGTAAGGAGTATTAAAATGATGTTTGCGGTATTTAAACACATATTACGGAATTATAAATTTGCGTCCTAATTTGGGGACCTCATTATGCTCGAGGGGCCTAAGCGACATATAGATTTGGAGAAAATTGATGCCAATAACTGCGTCATTTCATTAATATGATAAATGAACCAAATCTCTACTAAAACGACAATAGTTATAATGAGTCACTAATGGCATGTGCCTTATTGCAACCAAAGTCTAAGACGAGTCTAGAAAGAAAGTAAAAACATAATTCCTAATCTATTTGGTCGCAGAGGGACCTTCTCCATGCTTGGCCTTCTTTGCTCCATCAATCAGATTCCCCAGGTCGTTCGTGTCCAACAACAGATATGCCCTTGCTAGGATCCCTCCTTCATTGCCATCCATATTTTGATAGCCTGCAACCCTTTTTCTTATTTTCCTTTCAAACTCCATCAACCCCTGCTCCAAATATTCTAGCCTTTCTGTTGACTTAGTAGCGTTTTCTCTTTACTTGTTAATTGCTTCCATGTCCACTTTATGTTGTCCAAATGCCTGGCTTCAGACCCGAAAACCCTTACGCACAACATCCTGTATTTGACTTATGCTTCAGAAGTATCGTCTATAACCCTATTTTTCAGATTAATCCCTGGCTTGACATCTCCCGCTATATCATCTACCAACCACGATGGATAGAAGTGCATATCGCCGGCGTGATATCAATCTGACTCGATTGTACCTTTCTCCACAATGATCTTTTGATGCCACATGTGATGTGCCTCGAACTTGAATGTATTGGCGTTCCCTTTAGAAGTCTTCTTTTTACTGAACCATTTTGGAAACTCGTGGTATAACCTGTTTTCTTCTAGCTTGCCTCATAACTCTGATGGTAGCATAAGGATAGATCCCCCTCAATCCGATTAGCACTAGATGAGGAGTATTTTTCTCGACCTGATGATGAATTCACTGATAGGGAACCACTCAAACATCCTATGTACCTTGTCATCTGTCAAATTGCCAAAGAAATATGCCCAGCTCACAACGTTTTCTGGTTGCGTGAATCTATTTGGGATAAAAGTCATTCTCTTCAGATGATGATAGGCTATGTGGTCATTCCATGGTCGTTGTGGAAGTTCTTGACCGTACTCTCCCCTTTGAAAGTGTTCCAACATCCATACTTGCAGCAACATATTACAACCCTCGAAGTGCCTATACCTCCTTTTGCAACGATCTAAAGCCCGGTACATCTCAGCCAAAATCATAGGGACATTAGTATAAGTTTTCACCTCAATCCCCTCCATTAAGGTTTTAGTGACCATAGATAGGCGAGCGTGGATCCTTTCTCCTTGTATTGGAATGCCAGCATCCTCAAACAATGAATACAAAAACCCGCCGGTGAGTCCAACCCAAAGAAGTGATGGAAAACTCATCGTGATAAAAGCTGTATGACTTGCTGTGCCCATAACGCTCATAAAGAAAATCTAATGGTATGTAAGACTTCTTCAGACAGACTAACTCATCATTTTTCCTAAAACCCGTCATTTTTACGAAACCTCGAGAAGTGCGGTTTTTTGATACAAAAAACCAGGGCTGTCCCATGGGAGCCAAGTGAAGCCTCCTATTTCTTCTAAAAGGGGAGTCATTTCTATGTCGCCAAAAAGGAATACGGCTCTCTTCCCATCCCAAAAAATGGTGGCGGCCTCAATCAATGCATTGTTTAGCTGAATGTCTAGCAAGGAGGGTAAATTTCTGAGAACTCTTTTCACATGATTTTTGTCACTTGGCAGATGATTTTCCCACCAATCTAGCAGCAAAGGTGGGATATTTGAACCATGCCAAACCTGGGGATTTCGTGCCGTATTTCTGCAAAATAAATAAAGTTATCCCTTTTCCCCTCAGGTTTTGATTATTTACACGTTAATGATCAACATATTGGCATGTTTTCTCCAAGTATTGCACAGATTGTGATTATGGAAATTCTGGCGGACTTTGGACGAGGTTCGCCTTAGCGAGTTATTACACGGACAACGTTCTAACCCATACTAGATTTAGACATGATGCATGCAAAGTTAATACTAGAGTGGGAGTTTCTAGAAGAGTCTAGACCGGTACTCTCAAATGGAAAACTTGATAGGGAAAGGCACGTAACCATCAACTGCACCGCTGATCGACTAGTTTTACCGCAAATAAGCCTTTCCAAATTTAAAGGGTGATTTAGGAAGAGCGCGGACACTAATCAAGTGCCGCTATGGTATTAATTATAAATAAAACATTCGTTTCGTGATGTGAGGCTCCAGCTTAAAACTTTGAAACTATACCAAATCATACTCGGCAACTGAAGCATGGAGGAGAAGAGTTGGAAAGGGCAAAACCTCTCTTTTCAAAAGAAAGCGACCTGCCAAAAAGCATTGCAATAGAGAACTCTTTAGCGGAAATGGTTTCCTGGCCTATTGAAACTCTTTCAGCCTATTCGCGGCAACACATTACTTACACGAGTAGAATATGATGGGGAGCATGCTTTATGCAAAGATAAACAACACGTTTTCAAATATTTTGCATGATAAAAACAGTAAATGTAGTATTGAATGAATGTAAACACATATAAAGAAAGGAAAACAAGGAAGAAGTTAGTTCGCACAATGTGAAAATTGTAATAAAGTAAACAAGGGAGTGAGGGTGGTAGAGACATGATGTAGCAATTCTAAAGAAATGTCTAAAGGAAAACGCATGTTATGACAATATTGAGCAAAGATATTAATGCGAATTCAAATAAATGGAAAACAGGGAAAAGGGTGTACAGGTAGCAATAAAAGGGAAATGGGAGCGGGATATTCATGTAACAACAAAATAATAAAGACACGTTTATTAGAGAAGACTAATTCATATCTCGTATTGGACTTGGTGCAGTGGTGATGCAGAATGACAAGGTTATTGCATATGCTTCGTGGTAGTTGAAGATTCACGAAATGAATTATCCAGTTCATGATTTGGAGCTAGCATCCATTGTTCACGCGTTGAAGATTTGGAGGCATTATTTATATGGCGTGTCATGTGAGGTGTTCACGGATCATAAGAGTTTGCAGTATTTGTTCAGGCAAAAGGAGCTCAATTTGTGGCATAGAAGGTGGTTGGATCTATTGAAAGACTATGATATCACCATCTTGTATCATCCTGGGAGGGCCAATGTAGTGGCCGATGCTTTGAGTAGGAAGTCAGCTAGTATGGGCGGCCTTGCATATATTCCCGTCGGTGAGAGACCGCTTGCTTTGGATGTTCAGGCTTTGGCCAACCAGTTCGTGAGTTTGGATGTTTCTGAGCCCAGCCGTGTTATAGCTTGTACAGTCGCTCGATCTTCATTATTTGAGCGTATCTGAGATCGGCAGTATGATGATCCTCATTTGCTCGTCCGTAGGGACACAGTGCGGCATGGAGGTGCCAAGCAAGTTACAATTGGAGATGATGGAGTTCTAAGGATGCAAGGTCGAGTTTGTGTGCCTAACGTGGATGGACTTCGTGAGTTGATTCTAGAGGAGGCCCATAGTTCCCGGTATTCTATTCATCCGGGCGCCGGCAAGATGTATCAAGATTTGCGGCAGCATTACTGGTGGGGAAGGATGAAGAAGGATATTGTAGCATATGTAGTCCGGTGTTTGAATTGTCAGCAGGTAAAGTACGAGCATCAGAGACCTGGTTGTTTGCTTCAGCAGACTGAGATTCCTGAGTGGAAATGGGAGCGTATCACTATGGATTTTGTTGTTGGACTCCCTCAAACTCAGAGGAAGTTCGATGCAGCATGGGTTATTGTTGATAGGCTGACTAAGTCAGCGCATTTGATTCATGTAGCATTTTCCTATTCCTCGGAGGGGTTGGCTGAGATCTATATCCAGGAGATTGTTCGTATTCATGGTGTGCCCATGTCTATCATTTCTGATCGAGGTACATAATTTACCTCGCATTTTTGGAGGGTAGTACAACGTGAGTTGGGTACGCGGGTCGAGTTAAGCATCGCATTTCATCCTCAGACGGACGGACAGTCAGAGCGTACTATTCAGATTTTGGAGGATATGCTTCGCGCCTGTGTTATTGACTTTGGAGGCTCTTGGCATCAGTTCTTGCTGTTAGCGGAGTTTTCCTACAATAACAGCTATCAGTCGAGCATCCAGATGGCTCCATATGAGGCATTATATGGTAGACGGTGTCGATCGCCAGTTGGGTGGTTTGAGCCGGGGAAGGCTCGGTTGTTGGGTACGGATTTGGTACAGGATGCCTTGGATAAGGTTAAGATTATTCAGGATAGGCTTCGCACAACTCAGTCCAGGCAAAAGAGTTATGCCGACCGTAAGGTTCGCGATGTGGCATTCATGGTCGGAGAGTGAGTGTTGCTTCGAGTTTCACCCATGAAGGGCGTGATGAGATTTCGTTAGAAGGGCAAGCTAAGCCCTAGGTTCATTGGGCCTTTTAAGATCCTTGATCGAGTGGGAGAGGTGGCTTACAGACTTGCGTTGCCTCCGTGTTTATCAGTTGTGCATCCAGTGTTTCATGTGTCCATATGTCAGAAATATCACGACGATCCCTCCCACGTGTTAGACTTTAGCACTGTCCAGTTGGACAGTGATTTGACCTATGAGGAGGAGCCGGTAGCTATTTTGGACCGTCAGGTTTATCAGTTGAGATCGAAGAGTTACCATTTGGTTCGTGTGCAGAGGAGAGATCAGCCATTTGATGCAGCTACCTAGGAGTCCGAGTCCGATATGCGGAGCAGATATCCCCATCTTTTCACTAACCCAGGTACTTTTCTATGTCCGCTCAAGGACGAACGGTTGTTTTAGAGGTAGAGAATGTGATGACACAAAGGGTTATCTTTTCTTTTAGAATTCGAATCTGTGTTCCGAGGCCTTAAAAACTTCATTTTATTTCTCCTCGATTTGTTTGCACAGTTCGGGCGCGTATCTAGAAAGCTTTTATGTGAAAAATTTAAGAAAATGTGATTTTAGTTGACTTCGGTCAACATTTTGGGTAAACGGACCCAGACCCGTATTTCGACTGTCCCTTTCGTAGTAAAATATTGGACTTGCGCATATTCCCCGAATTGAATTCCGAGGTCCCTAGCCCGAGGAATGAATTTTTGAAGAAAATTATTGACTGAAAAATATGATGGTTTTTGGAAATTTAATAATATTTGATATTGTTGGTATCGGGCCCGTACTTTGGTTCCAGAGCCCGGTACAGGTCCGTTATAATATTTAAGTCTTGTCTGTGAAATTTGGTGAGAAACAGAAGTGATTTGGCGTGATTCGGACCATAGGTTGAGAAATTAGAAAGTTTGAATATCTTGAAAATTTCATGAGTTTTGGTGTTGAATTCGTAGTTCTAGATGTTATTTTGGCGATTTGATCACGCGAACAAGTCTGTATGATGTTTTATGACTTGTGTGCATGTTTGGTTTGGAGCCCCGAGGGCCCGAGTGAGATTTGGACTGGCTACGGAGTGTTTTGAGACTTAAGGAATTTGATGGTGTGTTGCAGATCTGCAGACTTCGTGATTGTGAAGTCTGGCTCGCAAATGCGAGCATCGCATTTGCGATCAAAGGGCAGGGAAGGGGACCTTCGCATTTGCAAAGTTCACTGTCGCAATTGCGAACAATTGTTCGTATTTGCGAAGGAAACAGGTCAGGCCAAGCTTCGCATTTGCGAAGTATTGGTCGCATTTGCGAACCTGTGATCGCAAACGTGATACCTACAATCGTCTAAAACATAACTTAGACGCGATTTTGAACTCATTTCTAAAGTTTTCAAACCCTATGCTTCCATAGGCGATTTTCTAAAGATGAGTTCTTCCACCAAATCATAGGTAAATGATTTCTAACTCATTTCCTTCAATCTATTTCATCTTTTCACAAGATTTCATCACAAAATCTAGGGATTTTCATGGAAAATTGGGTGTTTTGGGCTGGATTTAGGACTTTCAAAATTTGGGGATTCAGACCTCAATTTGAGGTCGGATTCCAAAACCAATTGTATATCTGGGCTCGGGGTGAATGGGTAATCGGGTTTTGGTCTGAACTTTGAGTTTTGACCAAGCGGGCCCGAGGTCGATTTTTGACTTTTTGGAAAAATGTTGGGAAACCTACGTATTTGCATTAGAATAGGTTTTTTTAGCATTTATTGATGTTATTAAGTTAATTATGGCTAGATACGAGTGAATTGGTGGTGAAATGCGGTGATTGAGCTTTGAAATACCCGTTGGCTTGAGGTAAATGTTTGGTCTAACCTTGACTTGAGGGATTAGGGATCCTCGACTTGTTTGCTATGTGAAATACCATGTGTGTGGCGTATAGGTGTGGTGAGGAGCATCTATGTGTTGCTAAATTACTTGTTTAGCCTGTTTCCTTTCCTCGTTCCCCTATATCTTGCTTTCGTGCCTTAATTGCTACTTGCTTATCATGCTTCCATGCCTAATTGTTTCATGTTAACTGTTGATTTTCCTATTGAAGTATTATTTGTTTCGTAGCTTCATTTTTACTACCTTGTTGGACAATGTTGGTTATTGGTGCTTGATGGTACACTTAGGTTGGTCTCGTTGTATAGTTTAACTAGTGAAGTTTTACAGTTATAGTGATATTCTATTGTGTTGGTTTGAGGAATAAGTGTCTTGGAGGATTTGAGTTGATTTTGAAACACTTGTCTTTATCTTGTGAATGGTGATGTTATACATATATATATATATATATATATATATATATATATTATTTTGTTTCACGCCGCAACAGGAGGAACAAGGGTGATATATTGAGGAGTAATAAGGGTGTACTGGTGGGATCGGGTTGCACGCCGCAACAAGGAGTAATAAGGGTGAATATTGATACTGTTGTTTATATGATGGGATGGGGATGCACGCCGCATCAGCTGTTGTTATGTATTCATTTCTGTTGAGGTCCATTAATGTGATGTTGAAACACCCTTAAGGATTGGTTATACCTGAATACTAGTAGAACAACTGGGCTCCGAATTTATTTAATGCCAGTCTTTCTTCTTTTTAGAAATACCGCCCGACTGCACGACTTTCTTTGCAGCCTGGAGTGCCTCAAAATAGGTTACCATTTTGCTCTTAATCCCCTCTTCTATTCTTTTTCCCAATTTGATGATATCGGAGAACTTATGATTTTCAATAACCATCAACCTTTCATAGTATTTTGGATCTTGAGCTTTGGCGAAGAACTTATTCATCTGTTCTTCTTCCAGTGCTAGCCTTACCTTCGCAGCTTCCGACCTCCATCGAGTAGCATACTCGCAGAAAGTTTTTGTTGGCTTATTCTTAAGATTCTGAATGTAGAAGACATCCGGAGCATTTTCTGTATTGAACCTGAACCGATCCATAAAATCCGATGCCATGCTTACCTAGTTAACCCATTTCTTCGGGTTTTGATTGATGTACCCAGAGAGGGCGTCTCTAGTGAGGCTCCTCATGAACAGCTTCATACGAAGTCTTTCATCTTTACCAACCCCTACGAGCTTGTCACAATATGTCCTCAAATGTACCTTTGCATCACCTGTCCCGTCGAACATTTCGAACTTAGGAGGCTTCTAACCCTCTGGTAGTTCTACGTCCGGCTGAATACACAATATTCATAATTCAAACCTTCGATTCCTTTACTGGCTAAAACACCATGGACTCAACTAGTAAGTTTCTTGAGCTCTTCCGCCATGTTCTTGATGAGCAGGTCCTTCTCGGCGGATTCATGTATGTATAGGGTTTGTTCTGGAGTGTGGGGTAAGGTTTCCACGTATATGGGGTTGCTTTGATGGACTCCAGGAATTTGGGCGTAGTGATCGTCATTAGTTGAGTTATGGGGATCAGGGGTAGGTTGTGCTGCATTTTGAGGAGTGTGGTAGATGGTGGTTTATGGGTATAAAGTTGGGTGGTGATGATATTGTGGAGGGTTAGGTACTGGTGTAGGATTAGGATTTTGAGGAGGTGTCGTATACTGATGAGGTGCGGGAGGATTTTGTTGGTTTTGTGTGTTTTGAGGAGGTGCCGGATTTTGAGCGTTTGTGTTCTGTTAGTTGATATCGAGGACGTTCAGGGTAAGGGAAAGATTTGCCAAGTTTTGGACCTGCACAAGTTCCCCTTGTAACTCCAATATCTTCTGTTCTAACCATAAAACCATGTCATTCTATGCCGGAGTACCCCCACCATCCGAAGTTTCAACATTCTATGCATTCGTAGCGTTGTCTTTCCTAATACCACTCTTATCATCCATTTTAGCTTTTCCCTTGCTTTTAGGATCACTTAGAGGAGGAGGAGGTGGAGGACCTATAGATCTGGTGTGGTATGCTGATGATGTCAATATGCACGAACCAACCTTAGGGGATGAGAATAAACAAACAAAGAAAAAAAGAAAACAAAAAGGTAAACAAGTCAATAAGGAGTATTAAAAGGATGTTTGCGGTATTTAAACACAGATGTTGGAATTGTAAATTTGCGTCCTAATTTGGCGACCTCATTATGCCCGAGGTAGGCCTAAGCGACATATAGATTTGGAGAAAATTGATGCCAATAACTGCGTCATTTCATTAATATGATAAATGAACCAAAGCTCTACTAAAACGACAATAATTATAAAGAGTCACTAATGACATGTGCCTTATTACAACCGAAGTCTAAAACGAGTCTAGAAAGCACGTAAAAACATCATTCCTAATATATTTGGTCCCAGAGGGACCTTCTCCTTTCTTGGCCTTCTTTGCTCCATGAATCAGATTCCCCAGGTCGCGCATGTCCAACAGTAGATATGCCCTTGCTAGGAGCCCTCCTTCATTGCCATCCATGTTTTGACAGCCTGCAACCCTCTTTCTCATTTTCCCTTCAAGCTCCATCAACCCTTGCTCCAAATATTCTAGCCTTTCTGTTGACTTAGTAGCTTTTTCTCCACCCGTTGATTGCTTCCATGTCCACTTTATATTATTCCAAATGCCTGGATTCAGACTGGAAAACCCTTTTGCGCAACATCCTGTATTTGACTTGTATTTCAGCAGCGTCGTCTATAACCCTATTCTTCAGATTAATCTCTGGCTTGACATCTCCCGCTATATCATCTACCAACCACGATGGATGGAAGTGCACATGGCCAGCGTGATATCCATCTGACTCAATAGTATATTTCTCCACAATGATTTTTTGATGCCACATGTGTTGTGGCTCGAACTTGAATGGAATGGCGTTCCCCTGGAAGTCTGCTTTGTACTGAAACATTTTGGAAACTCGTGGTATAACATGTTTTCTCCCAGCTTTCCTCATAACCCTGATGGGAGCATAAGGATAGATCCCCCTCAATCCAATTAGCTCTAGATGAGGAGTATTTCTCGACCTGATGATGAATTCACTGCTAAGGAACCACTCAAACATCTAATGTACATTATAATCAGTCAAGCTGCCAAAGAAATGTGCCCAGCTCACAACATTTTCAGTTTGCGGGAATCTATTTGGGATAAAAGTCATTCTCTTCGGATGATGATAGGCTATGTGGTCATACCATGGTCGTCATGGAAGTTCTTGATGGTATTCTCCCCTCTGAAGGTGTTCCAACAATCATACTTGCAGCAACAGATTACAGCCCTCGAAGTGCCTATACCTTTTTTTGCAACGATCTAGAGTCCGGTACATCTCAGCCAAAATCATAGGGACGGTAGTATAAGTTTGCCCCTTAATCCCCTCCATTAAGATTCTGGTGACCATAGCTAGGCGAGTGTGGATCCTTTCTCCCTGTATTGGAAATACCAGCATCCCCAAAAAATAGACAATGAATACAAAAACTTGGCGGTGAGTCCAACCCAAAGAAGTGATGGAAAACTCATCATGACAAAGGCGGTATGACTTACTGTGCCCATAACGCTCATAGAAGAAATTGAATGGTATGTAATACTTTTTCAGACAGACTAACTCATCATTTTTCCTGAAACCCATCATTTTCAAGAAACCTCGAGAAGTGCGATTTTCCGGTACCAACAAACCAGGGTTGTCCCATGAGAGCCCATCGAAGCCTCCTTTTTCTTCTAAAAGGGGAGTCATTTCAATGTCGCCAAAATAGAAGACGACTCTCTTCTCATCCCAAAACATGGTGGCGGCCTCAATCAATGCATTGTTTGGATGAATGTTTGACAAGGAGGGTAAATTTCCGAGAACTCTTTTCACATGATTTTGTCACTTAGCGGGAGATTTTCCCACCAATCTAGCAGCAAAGGTGGGATATTTTGAACCATGCCGACGGAACCTGAGCAGTAGGGGTCTATGATCCCCCTCCCGCCTGAGATGTGGTTGGGTCTGCTGGAAATAAACCAACATGGGTCATAGAATCCATGAACTGCAGCATACGATCCATGACCTCTTGAAAGCCCGGTGATGTCATCAAGTCCGTCGGGGTAGGCTCTACTACGGGCACCTCGGCCTGCTCCTCAATAATAGGATCCCCCGCAAGATACGCGCTGGTGCAACTGGGGCAGCTTTGGGATGCCCTCGTCCCCTACCTCGGGCTGGTGCCCTCCCCCGGCCTCTCTCAGCCTCTAGCAACGGGAGGAGCATCTCCTCCCGGATCTGGAACGTTAGACGTACGCGTCCTCATCATCTGTGAGAGAATAGAAGAAGGAAATTCAGTATACCATAAACTGCACGATAGAAGATGAATAAAGAGTAGTTTCCTAACACCCTATAGCCTCTCGAAGATAAGTACAGACATCTCCGTACCAATCCGCAAGAATCTATTAGGTTTGCCCACGACTTGTGAGACCTACGTGAACCTTGTGCTCTGATACCATGTTGTCACGACCCAAATTCCATTATAGGTCATGATGGCGCCCAACATCATTGTTAGGCAAGCCAACCCTAATCATCTAGCGATTTCTGCACCTGCGGACAGGTGACCGCTCCTGCAGTTCTGCTTCTGTGGAAGAGGAGCCTCATCTGCGGAACTAGGCTCCTCCCCTTAGGCCGCATCTGCGATGCTTCAGCCGCTTCTACGGGCTCGCACCTGCGGCTGGCCAACCGCAGGTGCAGTTATGACAGCAACTGTGAGCTTCAGCTCCTTTTCAAATTTCCAACTTAGCATGAGCCTCGTTCGATTGACGCTCGAGGCCCCCAGGGCCCCTCCCAAACATACCAACAAGTTTGGAATCACAAAATGGACTCGCTCGAACCCTGGAACGCCCAAAACAGCATTAAAACTAAGAATCGCACCTTAAAACCAATTTGATCAAACTTATGAACTTCAAGTTGTTTGATCTACTTCCAATGTGCCGAAATGTACTTATATTACTCGAAATGATATCAAATTTTACGTGCAAGTCTTAAATGACACTACGGAACTATTCCTAGTCTTGAAATCCCGTTCGGACCATGATGTCACAAAAACCTGCTCCAAACCACATTTAAAGAACTTCAAAATCCTTAAGGAATCAACTTTTATTATTAGGCGCCAAAATGCTCCTGAAATCATCATACAAACCTATTGGAATCTTCAAATCCCGATTACGAGGTCGTTTAATCGAAATGTTGACCAAAGTCAAACTTGGCCTTTTAAGCCAACCTTAAGGAACCAAGTGTTCCGATTTCAACCCAAACTCTTCCAAATCCTGAACCAACTATCCCCGCAAGTCATAAATTAGTAAAAGCAATCACGGAAAGTCTTATTTAGTGTAACAGGGTTCTAGAAAGCAAAACAATTGGTCGGGTCATTACAGTAAGTCTCCCGTCTAACCTTATGAGGGGGAATCTACCTAGTAGGTGTTGTAATTGCTATATGCTGCGTATTGTGGGGGATACACACGTATGAGTTGATGAGTGTCCATGCATATGCTAAAATTACTGATTATGTCCGGATAGATAGACTCACGTCATGTCTTAAATTTGGTATTTGAGCTATCATTTCCTATTTAATTGCTTTAGTTTAGGTTCTTGTCTGAGACTAGACTTGCTTAAAGTACCGAACATACGATTTGTGATATAAGTTTAGCTACTTAAGTATAGTAAACTGTACACTTCCTTTTATGGGTTCCTCCCATGTTCCACGTATTTGTTCGAAAGTTTGTTGAATTTCACAAATTCACATATATTCGTGAGTAAGGCCGATGACCCGTCAAGTCTTTACTATTTTTTATGGGATCGGGCTAATCAGCTCAGTAGCATCTTTATGGGGTCCGGCCGTTCGCCTCGACAGTATTATGGGATACATCCATAGATCAGGTCATACAACCACGGTAGTTTATATACACCACTATTATGAGATCAGGCCATATGCCATGGTAGGAATTTGTGCCTTTACTCTTATAAGATCGGGTTGCTTGCCTCGGCAGAATCGTGCGGAAGATTTGATAAGGAGTTGGCGTATTTATGAGTTTTCCTTACTTGAGATGTGACCGTTGGTTTAGTATTGACCAATACATATTCTATTTGAAGAAGTTGTCGATATTTGAGGACCTTGTGCTACTGCTCAATTGAGGATTTCATTATGTACTTATATCTATTTCCACTGTATAACTTGTCATGCCTCATACCTCTTTACTTCTTTTATGTATGATCTATTGGACCATTAATAAGTACTAAGGTTGACCCCTCGTCACTATTTCTTCGGGATTATGCTAGATACTTACTTGGTACGTGTAAATTTACATACTCACACTATACTTCTACACCCATTGTGCAGGTATATTTCAGATGGTCATTTGGGCATGTAGGCGCAGTTGCTAACGGGACTTTATGGTGAGTTGTATTCCATATTACGGTCAGCATTACACAGAGTCTTCATCAGATTTCTTTCTTTTGTCTTGTCTATATTATATTCCAGACAGATGGTGGATTATTATTGCATTACCTAGTAGATACCCATGCACTTGTGACATCGGGTTTTGGGATGTTCTAGAATTTTTTTGTAGTTTTGCTTAACATTGACACACTTTTATTTTATATTTTATTAAATAATAGGTTTCCATGGTTTTAATGCTTTAATTTCTTTATCTAATAAGATTCACGATTCCAAAAATAGTAAAATGAATGATTAAGTGGATAATTCAAGGTTGGCTTGCCTAATTGTGAAGTTGGGCGCCATCATGACCTATAGTGGGAATCGAGTTGTGACTGCATGGTATCAGAGCACTCGGTTCACTTAGGTCTCACGAGTCATGAGCAAGTCTAGTAAGTTTTGCGAATCGGTATGAAGACGTCTGTACTTATCTTCGAGAGGCTACATGGATGTTAAGATAACTTCCCTTTCTTGATTCCTCATCGTGCAATTTGACGCCGTTGAAGCTTATACCTTCAGTTCCTTCCTACTCATTCATACGCGATGTCAGGGATTATTTATCAATTGGGCACCAACGAGTTATGGAGATGCTACAGATATGGTATAGGATATTTTTCCTTGCTTATTCGAGTGGACTATTACCGTCGCCTCGTAGAGGGGTGTTCTATCGTTTCAGCTCAATGTTAGTGTTTCCCATGGCTTTGAGGACTTGCACTGCGAATTGTGATGTACATGTGTTGTTATCGCGTAGAGCTGGTGTAAATGGTAGGGTGCTTAATTATGTGTCGCGGCAGTGAATGACTCAAAAGGAGGATTACCCGGTTCATGGTTTAGAGATTCAACATTTAATCCCAGCAAAGGAGTGGCAATTGGAATGCAGATGTTCAGCCGTTGGTTAACGGAGTTGTGAGATGGGGAATTTTTTGAATTTGGGGTAAATCCTTGGTTGTGATGTGGGTTCGACGTCCTCGTTTGAATGCATTAAGGCTCGTTGGTGTGTTGGTCTTCATTTTTTTGCCTTCGAGGCAAGGTGTTTTGAAATGGTACGTAAGAAGTAGTTACCTGGATGATGGTGTATTACGACTGCAAGGTTAGATTGTTGCCTCCCGTGTTGATAGCTCGAGGAAGATGATCTTGAAAGAGGGTTGGATTTGGTAGAAATTTATTATTCGGGTGATATAGAGATGGATTACGATTGAGGGAGTGTTTTAGTAGCGTAAGATAACGAAGGGCATGAAGGGTTATATCTCGCAATAGTTGAGTTATTAGCACTCCAAGTACGAGCAGCAGAGATCAAGTAGTTCCTTAGGAAGTTGAATGTGATGAGAAGAGATTGCTTGAAATATAGAGGGATGTGAAATCTTGATTATCGTTTTGGGATTCAATATGACTTCGAGTTTTGAACGCATTGCTGGATCTTAAGTTGATGTTAATGGAAATGAACAGTCTCTTGCATCTAGTGGGCGAGTGTGGGCTCAGGAGGATAAATCGATTTCATGGTGGTTTAACCAGGGCAATGTCGTTGGAAGATCTCGATATGGGGTTTCTTAGATGGGCTATCTCATGTGAGGATGTTAGGAGTTATGTGATTTCTAATAAAGTTCCTATATAGAGTTCTACCTTCTATCCAATGGGGTGTATGTACGGCGGTGTGAGCTTGGATCGCTCTAAAGAAAATGGTACGACTGTCAAGAGGTCGAATGTGCAATTGTGGCTGATAATTTGGGATGTCTTATGATAAGTGCAACAAGAATATATGAGAAATTTGGATGAGTAATGGCGCGCGAGATCATGGTAGCAGATAAGTAGGAGTCATCGAGGGTTCTGGATTTATGTGAATGTAGCTTAAAGCTAAGTGGGGAGCCTACCGCCTACGATTGGGTCACGTGGTTATGTGCCTTAGCAGTATCGGGTTATCGCAAGGATTAGTTATGATTAAGGGAAGAAAACATCAAGGGCAATTTGGGGCAAGGTACTTAATGCGAGCTACATTTTGCTTTATCGATTCATGTGCAGATTTTAAGGATGACTCATAGTTTATGCTTCTTGTGGATGTAATGTACAAGGGAAGGGATTCATAAGGTTCTTCTTTGGAGTGTTCAGGTGCTAACGGAGTACTAGTTGTTTGGTTATACACTGAGAACCAAGTCAGTTTGGGCGTCTCTCAATAATGGTTCTAATATATTAAGATTTAGAGTGTAGCGTCTAGGTATATTCGGGTTCGTCGTGTGGATAAGGAAATAGTCTTGCAGCGAATTGTGAAAAAGACCTGGAGTATTTCTATGAATGTCACCGGGTCTGCGGTGTGATGTTAGAGAGATAGAAGAAATAGTTTCAAATTCGGAGAAGATCTTTTAGAATGGGTGTATCAGTTGGAGATGCTATTAACTGTATGAGGAGAGTATAATTAAATTGGCTTATGGGTATTGAGACGATGAGGTCTCGTGCTTTGGGTGACTCAGGATAAATGATGATCGAGGTCCGTTGTGTGTTTGAATAAAGGTAGTACTTCGAAGGCAAGTCAGGAGGGAAATCGGAAGAAGATGAGTCAATTAGTAGTGGTTTGGATCAGCATGGTTAAGGAAATGATCTGTTCCTTTAGTGTAGTAAAGCTATACGGGTGCTCGTGGCTATACTTGTGGGCTTGGCAGTAACTATAATTTAATTTATTTGGGTGTATTTAAATTTGATGGTTAAGGAAATTATGGTGGTTTAGACCCCAACTTAAGTAAACATTTTCTAGCCGATGAAGTGTTTATCCTACTGGTGGTTCAGGAGTTATGATGAAATTCTTGTACTCTCGCGTAACAGCATGATAGGTGCAGTGAGCGATATGAAATTGGGGTTGCAAGGCCAATGTTGCAGTTAAGTTTGTCGAGTATGTCACAAGTTCGAAAAAGTGAAGCGATTTCAGACTTTTAGAGTATGGTAGCGTTATTTTAGTGTCGCCTGAGAATGGTATTCTGTAGAAGAGGTATTGTGTATTAAATTGTAGGTTCTTGATTTACATTACAGAAATAGTACAGTTGGTAGCCATGGATGTGCATATTTTACTACCTGGTGTGGAAGGTTGTTGGAGTATATTCCATAGGATGATCGTATAAGTGTGACGTGTTATTCATTTAAGTGTTATAGATTTAAATCAGGTACGAAATTTCTAGTACTGTTGCGGATTTGAGAGTTTATGTCTAAGAGACGCTCTATTCCTTTGGTTGTAGAAGTTTGTTCCAAATTTGACTGTCGTTCGTATATGTCATGTATAGGGTCATTGTGGGTCTTCGGGTAGTTATAGACCTATTTGGGGATGATCGGAATCGGCTTGAGGTCCGTTGGTAGATCTAATGTGAATGTATGTCCTACATTATGTCGAATGTATTCCTTCAGCAAGCATTACTTTTGGAGAAGTCTTTGGGCGTTGGATGTTATTCCTGTCGTTAGCTATTCTATGTAATACTTTATTATTCCATGTGGGTTGTGAGACGGCTTGATCATTCGCACACGTGTTGTGATTATGTGTAGCTTGTGGTATTATATGAGCGAGATGGCTCTCGTGATGCATGTAATTTGTTGTTGTGATTATGTGTAGGTTGTGGCGTTATGTGAGCTAGATGACTCTCACAACGCAGGTCGTTTGTTGTACCTTAGTGTCGCTTGTCATTGTGTAGCACATGACGCTATTTGTCTCTCCAGGGTTGTGTTTATGAACTTGACGTGCTGATGGTCGATATTCGGGCATTTCGTGGGTATGGGCATTCTGGCTCGGTAGGTATTTCCTTATTAATTGTTATATGTGGATCGGGTGGCACGCTGCCATGGGTATTCTGTGTAGATTAGATTGTACGCCGTAATGGTGAGATGTTGAGTACGTTCTATATACTTATCTTGTGTGTTTTGTTTCCGATCTCTCAGTTAGGTTCATAACATTGTTTGGTTGTTTAAGTGGGCCATATAGTCTTGGATTCGGATTCATTTTACCTTGTTGGTCATATTTGAGTTGTGGCTTATTGGCGCTTTGATGGCATCATATGAGATTTTAGGCGGTGTTTGAGGTGGCTTATTACCGAGTAGCTTGTACTGGGTGAGATGAGGTTGTTGGGCCTGAAATCGGTGTAATCGGATTTATACAAGGTATAAGAGAGCGGAAAATGTCACTATTCAGTTCAGAATGAGGTAGTGGTTCTTGTTGAGCGGAGGAATTCCATGAATTATTGGTCATGGTTTAGAGAATCGACATTTAATCCCAGCAAAGGAGTGGCAATTGGACTGGAAATGTTCAGACGTTGGTGAACGGAGTTGTGAGATGGGGAATTTTTCGAATTTAGGGGAAATCCTTGGTTATGATGTGGGTTAGATGTCCTTGTTGGAATGCATTAAGGCTCATCGGTGTGTTGGTCTTCAATTATTTGCCTTCAGGTCAAGGTGTTGTGAAATGGTACGTAAGAAGTAGTTACCTGGATGATGATGTATTACGACTGCAGGGTCAGATTGTTGCTTCCCGTGTTGATATCTCGATGAAGATGATCTTGAAAGAGGCTTGGATTTGGTGGCAATTTATTATTCGGGTGATATAGAGATGGATTATGATTGAGGTAGTGCTTTAGTAGCAAAAGATAAGGAAGGGCATGAAGGGTTATGTCTCGCAGTAGTTGAGTTATTAGCAGGCCATGTACGAGCAGCAGAGATCAAGTAGTTGCTTAGGAAGTTGAATGTGATGAGAAGAGATTGCTTGGAATATAAAGAGATGTGAAATCTTGATTATCGTTTTAGGATGCAATATGACTTCGAGTTTTGAACGCATTGCTGGATCTTAAGTTGATGTTAATGGAAATGAACAGTCTCTTGCAGCTAGTGGGCAAGTGTGCGCTCAGGAGGATAAATCGATTTCATGGTGGTTTAACCAGGGCAATATCGTTGGAAGATGTCTATATGGGGCTTCCTAGAGGGGTTATCTCCTGTGAGGATGTTAGGAGTTACGTGATTTCTAATAAAGTTCCTATATAAAGTTCTACCTTCTATCCAATGGGGTGTATGTACGGCGGTGTGAGCTTGGATCGCTCTAAAGAAGATGGTACGACTGTCAAGAGGTCGGGTGTGCGATTGTGGCTGATAATTCGGGATGTCTTATGATAAGTGCAACAAGAATTTATGAGAAATTTGGTTGAGTAATGGCGCGAGATCATGGTAGCAGATAAGGAGGAGTCATTGTGAGTTCTAGATTTATGTGAATATAGCTTAAAGCTAAGTGGGGAGCTTACCGTCTACGATTGGGTCACGTGGTTACGTGCCTTGGCAGTATCGGGTTATTGGTACATTTAAGGATTAGTTATGAGTAAGGGAAGAAAACATCAAGGTCAATTTGGGGCAAGGGATCTGATGCGTGCTGCAATTTGCTTTAACAATTCATGTGCAGATTTTGGGGATGACTCATAGTTTATGCTTCTTGTGGATGTAATGTACAAGGGAAGGGATTCATCAGGGTTCTTCTTTGGAGTGTTCAGGTGCTATCAGAGCACTAGTTGTTTGGTTATATACTTAGAACCAAGTCAGATTGGGCGACTCTCAATAATGGTTCTGGCAGATTCAAGATTTAGAGTGTAGCGCCTAGGGATTTTCGCGTTCGTCGTGTGGCTAAGGAATTAGTCTTGCAGCGGATTGTGAAAAAGACCTGGAGTATTTCTATGAATGTCACTGGGTCTGTGGTTCGATGTTAGAGAGATAGAAGAAATAGTTTTGAATTCAGAGAAGATCTTTCAAAATGGGTGTATCAGTTGGAGATGCTATTAAGTGTATGAGGAGAGTATAATTAAATCGGCTTATGGGTATTGAGACGATGAGGTCTTGTGCTTTGGGTCACTCGGCATAAGTGTTGACCGAAGTCCGTTGTGTGTTTGAATAGAGTAGTACTTCGAAGGCAAGTTAGGAGGAAATCGGAAGAAGTTGCGTCAATTAGTAGTGTTTGGATCAGCATGGTTAAGGATATGATATGTTCCTTCAGTGTAGTAAAGCTATACATGTGTTTGTGGCTATACTTGTGGGCTTGGCAGTAACTATAATTTAATTTATTTGCGTGTATTTAAATTTGATGGTTAAGGAAATTATGGTGGCTTAGACCTCGACTTAAGTAAACAGTTTCTAGCCGATGAAGTGTTTATTCTACTGGTGGTTCAGGAGTTATGATGAAATTCTTGTACTCTCGCGTAACAGCATGATAGGTGCAGTGAGCGATATGAAATTGGGGTTGCAAGGCCAATGTTGCGGTTATGTTTGTCGAGGATGTCATAAGTTCAAAAAAGTGACAGCGATTTCAGACTTTTAGATTATGCTAGCGCTATTTTTGTGTCGCCTGATAATGGTATTCTCTGGAAAAGGTATTATGTATTGAATTGCAGGTTCTTGATTTACATTACAGAAATAGTACGGTTGGTAGCCATGGATGTGCATATTTTACTACTTGGTGTGGAAGGTTGTTGGAGTATATCCCATAGGATGATCGTATAAGTGTGAAGTGTTATAGATTTAAATTAGGTACGAAATTTCTGGTACTGTCGCGGATTTGAGAGTTTATGTCTAAGAGACGCTCTATTCCTTTGGTTGTAGAAGTTTGTTCCCAATTTGATTGTCGATCGTACGTGTCATGTATAGGGTCATTGTGGGTCTTCGGGTGGTTATAGACCTATTTGGGGATGATCGGAATCGGCTTGAGGTCCGTTGGTAGATCTAATGTGAATGTATGTCCTACATCAGGTTGAATGTATTCCTTCAGCGTATCATTACTTATGAAGGAGTCTTTAGGCGTTGGATGTTATTCCTTTCATAAGCTATTCTATGTAATACTCTATTATGCCATAATGGTTGTGAGCCGACTTGATCATTCGCACATGTGTTGTGATCATGTGTAGCTCGTGGTATTATATGAGCGAGATAGCTCTCGTGACGCAGGTCGTTTGTTGCTGTGATCATGTGTATCTTGTGGCATTATATGAGCGAGATGGCTCTTACAACGCAGGTCATTTGTTATACCTTAGTGTCGCTTGGCATTGTGTAGCGCATGACGCTATCTGTCTCTCCAGGGTTGTGTTTATGAACTTGACGTGCTGATGGTCGATATTCGGGCATTTTGTGGGTATGGGCATTCTGGCTCGGAAGGTATTTCCTTATTGATTGTTATGTGTGGATTGGGTGGCACGCCTCCACGGGTATTCTGTGTAGATTGGATTGTACGCTGCAACGGTGAGATGTTGAGTATGGATCTATATACTTATCTTGTGTGTTTTGTTTCTGATCTCCTAGTTAGGTTCATAACATTGTTTGGTTGTTTAAATGGGCCAGATAGTCTTGGATTCGGGTTCATTTTTCCTTATTGGTCATACTCGAGTTGTATCTTGTTGGTGCTTTGATGGCGTCGTATGAGATTTTAGGTGGTGTTTGAGGTGGCTTATTGCCGAGCAGCTTGTACTGGGTGAGACGAGGTTGTTAGGCATGAAATCAGTGTAATCAGATTTACATAAGGTATAAGAGACCGAAAAATGTCGCTATTCAGTTCATAATGAGGCAGTGGTTCTTGTTGAGCGGAGGAATTCCATGAATTATTGGTTTGGCGGGTGGTTATGAGATTCTACACGTCTCGTTCATTATAGCAGTATTGTGAGGGTTGGAGCAACGTTTATATATGTTATGAGGTATACTACGGGCATCGGGTTAGTGAATTTGCAGCTGCGGTTGTTGGAGGATTTTATTATAGGCATACGAATTATGTGGTGCATGGTGTGATTTCAGCATGGGTGCATGATCATGGTTTGGTTCAGCGTGTTGAGGTTGATACGGCGTTCGTATGTTAGAAACAGACCTGGTAGAGAATTTTGGATGTTGGAATTTGGTTCTAAGGCTTGTGGATTAAAGTAGCAGGAAGGATCTTCAGTCTGGCTTGAGTTAATATGCTCATGTGGGTTGTGGTGGCACGGGTAGGTGCATGAGGTGTTAAACGGTTATTTTGGGCAACTCTGGAATGGTTTTTGGCACATTCGAGAACGAACGTGTGTTTAAGTGGGGGAGAAAATAACGACCCGACCTGTCATTTTGAGTTTTAGCCTGATGTTCAGCGGTTTAAGACCTTGAGTAGCTTCATTTCATGTATAGTGACGTGCACGTGTGGTTGGTTTAGGTTTTCGGGAAGTTCAGAGTTGATTTGGAAGGACAATTCTCAATTCGGAAGTCTTAAGTTTTGAGTTGATCAAGTTTTGACATTTGAGTAAACGTCCTTGGAATCGGGATTTGAAGGTTCTACAGGTTCGTATCATGATTTTGGACTTGGGCGTATGTTTGTATCGAGTTTCGGGTGGACCGGAAGCATTTCGGTGCTTATTTTAGAATTTCTTAAGTTTGATTTGAGGTGCACTTTGGTTTTAATGATGTCTGTTTGGGATTTCGAGCCTTGGAATAGGCTCGTATTTTGATTTGTGACTTGTGCGTAAAATTTGGCGTCATTCCAGAATGTTTAGGTATGATTCAGACGCGTTCGGCGAAGTTTGAATGTTTGAAAGTTAAAAAGAAGGATTTTGATCGATTATTCGTGATTTTGATGTTATTCGTGGAATTTCGAGCCTTTGGATAAGTTTAGTTAAGGTATTGGGACTAGTTGGCCTGATTGGACAGGGTACCTGGAGCCTCAGGTGTGTTTCGGGACACGTTCGGACCAAGTTTGGATGAATTATTATTACTGGTTTGCTAGTTCTGGTTTTGTTCTTTAAGATCATGTTCGTGAAGAAGGAGTTGAGCTGGGGGTTATTCTTCTCATCGCGTTCGCGCTTGGGCCCTCGCTTTCGCGAAGGGTTCAAAGGCAATGCATCGAGTTCGCGACATGGCGTCACATTCACGAAGGGGGAAGTTGGGCTTGGGAGTTTCTGGCCTTCGCAATCGTGAAGGAGGTGTCGCATTCGCGGAGAGGCGCCTGGTAGAGTTCTGCATTCCCGATCCACGTCTCGCATTCGCGAAGAGCGAATTGGCAGCTGGGGAGTTTGGTCTTCACGATGCGAAGAAGGTTCGACTGGGCAGGGAGCTTTTTATTTCGGGACTTAGCCCATTTCTCTCATATTTTTACTTGGTTGGGCGATTTTTGGAGCTCTTGAAGGCTAGATTTTCATCATCTATCATGTGGTAAGTGATTTCTACCTATTATAAGTTAAATACATGGATTACATATGAATTTTAACATGAAATTGTAGAGTTTGTGGATTTTATGAAGAAAACCTTGAAATTGAATTTTTGGATTTTGAACACGACATTGGACATGGAATTAGGAATAAATTATATAGTTGAGTTCATAGTGTTATGGGTAAAGTTTATCTTCAAAAATTTGCAAAGTCCGGGCACGTGGGCCCGAAGGTTGGCTTTGTTGACTGTTCGAGCGAAGCTGGAAATTGTTATAAATTGATTAATTATGAGTATTGGAGAATATTTTTATTGGTTTGTACGTTGTTTGACTAGTTTCGGATTGATGTGCATCGGTTTGAGGTGTTAGAGAGGCGTTAGAGCCAGTTATGAAACTTCGGAGCGAGGTAATGTTTCTGTCTAACCTTGTGAAAAGGAATCTACCCCGCAGGTGTTCTAATTGCTATGTGCTACGTGTTGTTGGGTCTACGCATGTATGAGGTGACGAGTATCCGTGCGTTTGCTAGAATTCATGATTAGGTCCGGGTATACTTAGACTCACGCCATGTCTTAAATGTAGTATTTGAGGTATTATGTCCTGTTTAATTGCTTTAATTTATGTTCTTGTCTAAGACTAGACTTGCTTAAAGTATCTAATGTACGATTTGTGATATAGGGTAAGCTACTTGAGTACACTTCCTTTTACGGGTTCCTCCTGTGTTTTACATATTTGTCCGAAACTTTTTTGAATTTCACAACTCACACGTATATTCGTGAGTGGGGCCAGTGACCCGTCAAGTCTTCACTATTTCCTAGGGATCAGGCTGATCGGCTCAGCAACATCATTATGGGATCGGGTCATTCCCCTCGGCAGTATTATGGGATGCATCCATAGATCGGGTCGTTCGCCTCGACAGTATTGTCGGATGCATCCATGGATCAATTGGTATGATCTCGGCAGTGTATGTAAACGACTATTATGGGATTGGGTCGTACGCCACGACAGAAATTCGTGCCTTTACTCTAATGGGATCGGCCGCTCGCCTCGGCAGAATCGTGCGAAATAATGGATAAGGAGTTAGCGTACTTATGAGTTTCCTGACTTGAAATGTGACCGTTGATTTGGTATTGACCAATACATATTCTATTTGAAGAAGTTGTCAATATTTGAGGACCTTATGTTACTGCTCAATTGAGGATTTCATTATGTACTTATATCTATTTTCACTATTTTATATGTTATGCCTCATATCCGTTTTCTTTTATTGTGTATGATCAATTGCACCACTAGTAAGTATTAAGGTCGACCCCTCGTCACTACTTCTCTGGCATTAGGCTAGATACTTACTGGGTACGCGTTGATTTACATACTCACACTATACTTCTGCACTCATTGTGCATGTATATTTTTTTATGGTCACACTTAGTAAGTAGAATTTTTAATAATTTTTAGAACTTAAATAATTGTAAAATATTTACACTACATTTACATTCACTAACAACAGCAACATGCGCAGTATATTCCCATACTTGGGGTCTAGGGAGGGTAGTTTACATAGACCTTACCCCTACCTAGTGAAGGTAAAGAGAGTGTTTCCAATAGACCCTCGGCTCAGAAAAGTAGGAAGAAGAAGAAGAAGAAGAAGAAGAAGAAGAAGAAGAAGAAGAAGAAGAAGAAGAAGCAACGAGAGAGAGAGAGAGAGAGAGAGAGAGAGAGAGAGAGAGAGAGAGAGAGAGAGAGAGAGAGAGAGAACAAAGAAGAAAAAGAAAGATAGAGGGGAGAAAATGGGGGAAGGGAAGAAAATGTGTGCTACTAGTACTACTGGTAAGAAAGGGGAAAACTCTCAACTACCTGCTAACCTTCTACCATAATCCTCGACCTCCACACCTCCTTATCCAGAGTCATGTACTCAGTGATCTGAAGCCGCACCATGTCCTGCAGAATCACCTCTCCCCAGTATTTCTTAGGTTTGCCTCGACCTTTTCTCAAACTCACCATGGTCAACCTCTCACACCTCCTAACATGAGCGCCAACGCTTCTCCTCTTAACATGCCCGAACCATCTCAGCCTCGACTCCCGCATCTTGTCCTCCATGGAGGCCACTCCCACTTTGTCCCGAATAACTTCATTCCTAATCTTATCCCTCCTGTTACACCCACATCCATCTCAACATCCTCATTTCTGATACTTTTATCTTCTACACATGGAGCTCTTCACTGGCCAACACTCCGACCCATATAGCAGGGTAGGTCGAACCACCACTTTATAAAGTTTACTCTTAAGTTTTGGCGGCACATTCTTTTCGCAAAGAACACCGGATGCAAACATCCACTTCATTCATCCCGCTCCAATACGACGTGTGATATCCTCATCGATCTCCCGGTTACCGTGTATAATAGATCCAAGATACTTAAAACTACTTCTCTTGGGGATGACTTGACTATCGAGCTTCATATCCATGTCAGCTTCAAGGGTCCCCCCACTGAATTTGCAATCCAGCACTTTATTTTGGTCCTGCTCAATTTGAAACCTTTACACTCCAAGGTCTATCTCCAAACCTCCAACCTCGCATTAACCCGGCCTATATTCACTAAAGAAAATATTTTTAAAAGATAAAAAATCAATCAACATTTCGCGTAGAGGCTTCGTGCTTGTATAATATAAATTTAGGCTGTACGGTTTAGTATGATTAAATATGATGTCAAATAATTATTTTGGGTGCTTAATTGAATGTGGATTAATTATTTTTTGTATGATTGAAATAAGAATTTTTAAAATTCATATTTAAGTGTTCCACTTTGAAATAATTTTAATTTAGACGTTGTTATATTAATCAATTTTAATTTAATATGTTATGTCCCAATATTTTAATTTGTTAATTACAAATCAATGGTATTATGTCGCCCATACAAAGGATGTATTTTCAAATTTTCAGTTGGTATGATTTATATGAGATAAAATATTTATTTATTTAAAATTCCTAAGTATTAGGATTTCTTACTTATTTTAATAAGAAAAGATTTAATTGCAAAATTTTAATTGATTTCAAAGTCCAATATATTAGGAAACTAACCTAAATTACACTAGGCGAACTATATTTCGCTGTACAGAAGGTTATTGTTATTATAAAGATTAGGCATACGACTGAACCAAGAATCTGCTATGGACCTCACATAATAGCATTAGGTCCAAACCAAATTTTTGCCCCCACTAATCTTGCTAGTAAGTGACCCAACTTCAACGGTCCAACCTACACGCCACTTTGTATAGATTATCACAATCGAATATTACGTTATTTCCTATGCTCATACTTCACTATATATATATATATATATATATATATATATATATATATATATATATATATATATATATCAACCCTCACAATCACAATCACACAAACTCTTCTTCTCCAATTCTCTTGCGTAGTTATCAAGCAAATTAGATCAGACATGGGTTTGAAGGTAAAATGTCTTTAAATGCTTTATATTCCATTTTCCACTTTTATTTTAATTGGTTTGCTATTTTCGTGGTTTGATAGATCTGTAGTTTTGTTGGTCAGTTATGCTATTCTTGTGAGTACGTCTTGTCAATTAAAAAGCCCCTGACATAATGATTGGACGGTTATTACATAGTTGAAATTTCAGTGGTTGGGTTGATCTGTTAATTGAGGTTCAAGACTTCTCGTTTAGCAGTTCGTACACTGATTCAGATTAAACACTAATCTAGGGTGCTGTGTTTATGCTATACTATACTATCATTCATGCTAATGATCAAGATTTAAGCACCTAATTAGATAAAAAAAATAGTTGGATGCAATGGCAGATGAGCCCTGACTTGTCATAGGAATTTGTCCACTACATGTTTGGCCTTCCATATATTGATGTATTGTCTCCGGCACACAAGTAGTCCACAATTTCAATGATCTTTTGAAGATTTCATCTGATGAGAGTGTTTTTTCTTTTTGGTTTTTGAGATAGTTGATATTATTGGCTTTATATGGTGTATCTTTTGAAGCTTAAGTTGATGAGTAAAGCCAGGGAGCACCATTTAGCTAAATATGGATCATAAGGAACTATTAATTGTTTGTAATGAACAAATTATTGTTTCTTGAATTTATATGATCCTACATGGACCAACTTCTGTGTAAACAATTTAACAGAAGTTGAAGGCTTCCTCTTTACCATCCTGTTTCATCAGATTGCCTAGTCTGGATACTAGTTTACATTCAGTTGTCTAAAACCTATCATTTCCCCTCCGTGCTTCATTAAATCGGGTAAAGAAAATGGAAGAAAGGCCCAACTTATGTTCAGCCTGGCTTTGAATTCTTTCTGCTGTTCATGGCCTAGTGTCTGTAATTTTGGCCGTCCTATTTATAAGTGGCTAGAAGAATTGTTGGTTGGCCAATTGCTTAGCACTAAAAGGATTCCTATTGCCACAAAGTATATAGGCTACTAAGAGCATTGGCGGAGCCACATCTATTCAAAGGGTGTCAAGTCACACCCCTTTCCTGGAAAATTACATTGGGAGCTAGGTAAAAGATTTTTTTTTTTGTATATACTATACATTGACTTCTTTATATTTTGACCTCCTAGTAAAAATTCTGGCTCCGCCACTGTTTGAGATGTACACTAGCCAAAACTTCAGTAGTGAAAGATTGAAATTTTAGAATTGGATTGTGGCCGAATGATAGGGTAACAGACGGAACAGAGCAGTAAACAAAAATATGAGTGTCATAAGAATTACTCATGTTATCTAAAGGTTATTTCTGGTTCTTCACTGTGGTTTATAAATAGTAGCATTTGAAGAACTGACCGATAAAACATAGATCACAGTCAAATTTCCTCTAATTGTAACATGTTGGAAGCAAAAGGTTGGCTAAGGGGGTCTTTACAATGTTGGGGAATGGATGCATTATTTGTGCCTCTTGACTAACATTTTGCAGATACTCTTTGGACTAACTATGAACTAACGCACCATATGAATTTAAACATATGTATTTGAATAGCAAACTCTTCATAGATGCTGTTAAAGCACTCAATTTGTATCGTACATTTCCATAAATTTGGTTTCGGCGTTAGAGCTGTTGTGTTGATATAGATTTTTTGTTAGTTGCGCTCCCGTTTTATTGAACCACCAACTATGTTCGTCTCCACTACTATGGTGGAGTCACGTCCTGATTTTATCATTAGGAAATTATACCTGGAAGATAAAACTTTGCATCTACTGCTAGCCATACCTTTTGCTGAAACATTTGGGTTTCAGGAGGATTTTGAAGAGCACGCTGAGTTGGCTAAGACATTGCCAGAGAGTACTTCCAATGAGAACAAGCTTATTCTTTACGGGCTTTACAAGCAAGCCACTGTTGGCAATGTCGACACAAGTGAGTATTATGTCTTGAGCATATGCACTTACTGCTCTTCATGTCTCGAGCTAGCTATGTAATGTTCTTACATCCATTGTATATTGATGGGCAGGCCGTCCTGGTATTTTCAACATGAGGGACAGAGCAAAGTGGGATGCATGGAAGGCTGTTGAAGGTGTGTGATCTGTGGTGTTGTTCAGGTTGATTTCAATTTTCTTGGCTGAAACTTGTTTTCACTTCACTCAACTGAACACACTTATGTATCTATGGCAGGAAAATCCAAGGACGAAGCTATGAACGACTACATCACGAAGGTGAAACAGTTGAAGGAAGAGGCTGCTTCAGCATAAGCTCTATCATCTTTTGCTGCTAAAACTGTTGGACTATGTAATCTTATTTACCAATGGCTTGCCTAATGTTATGCTTTTCCGTGCTGCAAAAGAATGCTACTATTATTTATGTTTGAACCTTTTATCAATAAACCAAAAAAGAAGTTTGAACTTGGTTTCTTTATATTGAGGGATTGATAACTTGTTGAAACCTGATTGAACTGCTCCCAAAATTTTCAGAGTAGCTATTACCCCTTGTTTGATGGTTGCGGTTGATCCACTAGTTCAACTTGTTTATTCATTGAACTCATTTCTACCAGCTCCCAAGTTAACTCTTTAAATCTCAGACTACGGATAGTTGTATATTTTCGGTCAATGTTTACAATTCATCTGTTATTGGTTGTATAATTGCAAGGAATTCATATGATGTCAAGAGAACTTTGAAGACCTATTGGAACATAAAGCCACGTACCACAGAATTAGCCTTGCCAAAATGCAAACATCTTCCAATTGAAGATTTTATTAAAAGCTTGTTGCTTCGTAGTCTATTAGGACTATTACATTGGGAGATCAGAAAAGGAAAACAGTGTAAGAACTGAACTCACTTATCAGTCCACTAGTTGTTGGTAGTTCAGAGAGAATTGAGCTACTGTATTTATTTCTCTTTCCCCTAGTCCACAACCATTTAATGTTTGTCAGATTTCAGAAGACATTTATTCAGCTGCTTAGGACCATACCATCCCTTTCAAGCTAGAACAAGTATTTAAAGCCTCAATAGAAAGACCAGGACCAAGAAAACTAGTAGTAGTAAATGATAAGAGCATCCAGATCAAGAACAGTGACTTCCATCAATAATTCTGTCAAAAATCTTCATGCCACTCTATACTAGTTAGCATCAATAGTTTGGGCTCATAACCCCCATTATGCACATTCAGTTGGAAAGAAGTCTGAACATTCTTGATATTTCTTGTTAACAGAAAGGAGCTATACACCATTTCAATAGGATGGATGATAAATTCATCGCAATATTTTTGAATCATGATTTCACTTAAATTGTTAACACATGAACAACTATTGAACAAAAGGATATCTAGATATATAATAATCCCTTACACGAGCAGCACCATCACGGGAAAGGATTCCCTCAAGATCACCAATAATTCTTGCCAGCCATATCTCTAAATTCCGTTGGATTTCTTTTAAGTTGTTACGGATGGAGTCAAAGGATCGCTTAGTAGCTAGTTGGGCTTGACCTTCAAATTCATCCCCATAATAACTCTTTCCGCTGTCAGTTTGTAGCACCATTAGCTTCTGACCAGTTTCAGATGCACGCTGCTGAAGTCGAAATGCTTCAAGCAAAAATTCTGTCTGTCTTTGGGTCCGAAACTCAGGACTCAGGTTCGGTTCACTAGGATCGCTGGCCTGCTGTAATGAGGATTATCATTATCAGCAGTATGCTTATGCAAAGCCTAGTGTTGTGTGAGCTAAGAGTATAAACTGACATCTATATATGCACATGTAATCAAGACTAGTTTATTCCCTTCTTTCAACAAGTCCAATAGAAAAATCTTATAGATGCATGAGGTAATCCATTTCACCAAAAAAAATAAGTGTTATACGTATTTCTTGATCTCGATTTCTTTGCAAGAAAGAAACACCATATTGTCCAATCTCAGAGAAACCTAAGCATGCATGCAATAAGCTTTCAAATCGATGTACTAAAATTTTCAGCAATAAGCTTGCAATAATTACCATTCTTCTGCCTTATCCAAAAAAAAAAATTACCATTCTTCTGCATAGATCATCGATCTTGCCAGCAAGAGCTTGGTATCTCTTGACCTGTTTTCGCGTTGATGATGGTACCTTAGATAGATCCGTCTTCCCAATCCTTTCCAAATTCAGTAGCTCCTGCTCAAGTAACTTTAATTTGGAGGAGACTCCTGTTGATTCACCATCTATCTTCCAAGGGGCCTCCCTTCTAAGAAAGCAAAAAGTGATCACCCTTGTTAGTTCCTACAACCTCAAAATGCAAACGTCTAACCATGTCTCTAAACACAGAATGTTTACCTTGCTACAAAATGCTTTAAATGGTGAAGTGAATCGGCAGAATCATACTGCAGATCCTGCATTAAGAAAACACATTTTATTTAGACCCAATGATAATTCCCACCAAGCTGGTTATCTACTAAGATAGTGAAATGCTTCAATTTTCCTCAGGAACCAAATAAATGAAAAGCTCGCCAGTACCAGGGTTAAGAAAATCTAGATCTATCAAAGGGTTTCATTCTCAGGAAAGGAAGAAATGGCAGGCACAAATAGACTGTGATCTCTACCTAGTCCAGACTTGGCGCATTCACCTAGTATAGGTAAAAATGTTTCAGTAATTAGTTATGAATGGCAGCCCTGCGGAGTTAAAGTTTCATTTGAGGAACTAGTTCAAATCGATAACATATACTAGTACATTACAAAAGATGACGTTGAAGTTAGACTGTTAGAGAGATAAAGTCCAGAGAGAGAGGCGGACAAGATACAGCTAGCAACAAGAAAAGGAAAGGACATCTTTCCATTGAGGTTGATGAATCTTAAACAGATATATAACAGATCAACTAGATGTTGACTGATAACAGCCCATCCTTTGCTGATATAAGGAGCCATTTTAACCAGATTACTGTTGAACTTCCAACCAAAGGGGATATATAATTGGATGTCATTACTTGGTGGGAGTTCGGTGTTCTATGCCAACAAGAAAGTTTCTGGAGCTAATCTGTATACATTATTTTGAGCTTCCTGCATAACCAGCCGTCATCGAAATATTTAACAAAAGGGGACCATTCTTGGAGCCATAATTGCAAAACTCCAATAGGACAAAAAAAGGTGAAAGAAGAAAAGTACGAAACAATGACCTGGTTTTCAAGCAGTGGTCCAAAACACCAGTATAGGGTGAAAAAAATGAACAACAGTTAAGATGAGTTTCATCTTTTGTAAAACAGAACCATATCCTGGGAAGTTTGAAGTTCAGTAGACACCAAGAAGATAAAGCCATTCAAAATTATGGATAACAATGACAGGAGTCTCAACAAAAAAGACAGCACAAGACAAGTAGGAGAGGGAGCTGAGTACACTAAACTACAGATTTCATTAATAAGCATCTCAGAATGTAATCATCATATAATTCAATTTGAATTTGCCGCTGAACTACTCTCCTGCATCAACTTTCATTTCAGCTTTTATCATAAAGATTAAACTATGAACAACTGAATGTTCCTCTGAAATTTTCAGATATTTGAAAAAGGGTATAGAACTACACCAAGAACTCTTTACTTACTACTGCAACATTGGTCAATACTTCAGCCACATTCTTATTTAATTTCTTTAACTTAATTTTCTTCATCCTACATGCCTCTGGCTACTTTGGTTCATCAGATATCATATACAAAAACAAAAAAAAAAGGAATGATGAACAAAAAAGAGTTGAAGAAAGCATACAAGATGGTAATCTAATCTAAGTACTACCCTAGTCAAATAAAAGAAGCACCATGGAAAACCAAAATATAAGACAAACACAAAGGAGACAAACTTAGTCCTATTCTTTTTATACATGAAGATCGTTCTAGCAAGGACTTTGTGGGTTTTAACCACATTATGAAAGCACAATAATAACAAAAAAAAATCCTCAAATGAATGAATCATACCTGCTGCCAAGGACTAGCTTTTTCAGCCCAAAACTTAGAAGCAGAATTCAAGTATTCTGAATTGAAGCCATTACTCTGTCCATAAACACCACTCATTTGTTCAGCATTAGGAATCCCATTACTCAAGTAACACTCTTCCATCCCTACACCCAAATCCATCCCTTCTGATATCCCAACTTTCCCAAACCTCAAACCCATTTCAGCATAGCAATCCCCAACACCCTCACCAACATCTCCACTCGTACTATTTTCCATCTCACAACAACCCCTTCTACTCATAAAGTTCAACGTTTCATCTCTTTCACTGATCTCCCTTTTCAGCTCCTCAATATTAGCCCTTAACTCACCTTCCACTTTCTCAAACTCCTCAACTCTCCCTCTTAACTTTTCAATCTCATCAGCACACTCATCAATCTGCTGCAAAAGCCTCTTCTCTTCTTGCTGCCACGCATGTCTATGACTTGCAAAGATCTCCACAACTCTTGCATTTGCCTTCGAATCCTCTTTTCTACGAGAAAGCAACTGCTTTAGCTGCTCTTCTGTCTCAATGAGCTGAAAAGTTAGCTCCTTGCTGCGGTTCTGAAGTCTTGGAATCAAAGAAATTGCATTCTTGGGTAAAAAACCAAGAAAGATTGTGAAACTGAGACCCAAGTATGAGGACAACAACTTCTCCAAGTGTTTATTGTTGGGGTCTAAGGCGAAAGGGCAAATGGGTTTTTCTTGTTCTTGTTCATGTGCCGCCATTGCTGCCGAGAAAGTTGTGTTCAGTGAGTGGGGGAGTTTTTGAGGTTGCTTTTTGGGTTCACCTTTTCTGGTTTGGTTTTTGGTGATTTCTACTCAAAAGTCCCTTTTGGTTTGAGCTCCCCACCATGTGACTTTTTGTAATTGTGGTCTCTTTGCTAGTTAGTCCTTTTCCTTGTTTTTGTAAATTTGTGATAAATGATTTTTGGGATTTAAATGAAAAGAAGAAAGTGGATGTTGAACTCTTCAAGAAACTCCAAACAAAGTGAAGTGACTTTTCATTTCCAAATATGTGAATTTAGAAATTTTCTTTCAGATAAAATGGCAATAAGTTTAGAGTCCGTTTGGACATACAAAATTTTTCCTTTTTTTCAATTTTTTTTTTTTAAAATCACTGTTTGGTTATCAAAATATTACCCATTTTTCTAATTTCAATTGAAAATGGAAATTTGCTAGTTTTTAGTTTTACAAATTTTACTCTATATTTTTAAAATTTATAAAATGACCACAGAAACATAAAATGTGCATGTCTTATTGCAGAGTGTGATATTCCAACATGGCGTTTGTTTGCAATAAATTTTCTTAGAGTAGAAAATTAAATGCAATCACAATACAAATATGAAAAAATATAATTTTATTGATAAGTAATTGTGGGTACAATTCTGTTTCTCCGTTGATTCTTCTCTCCTGATTATCTTCGTTATTCGAGGGCTAGAATAGCGTGTTTCTCGAATGTAGGATGATGCAAACCTTTATGCGATGTATTTGATCTCCATGAAATTATGTCTATCCGGCCGCATCTTGATCTCTTTGTGAATATCTCATGAGTTTATGGAATATTTGAGATGATCTCCATTTTGGAGATATTTTTTAAAAGATTATATAACCCTTTTTATAAGAGTGACCAAGGGTTTTGGTGGAGTAGCCTCCAAACAATACTGACAGACTCCTAGAGTTTCAATAGGTCTTTTAGTATCTTGAATTTAGGATTTAGCTTGATCCATTAAAATTTGATGTCTACAAATACCCCCTACTTCAAGGTTTGTCGAGGTGTAGGCTTGGCGAAACTTGAAGACTAGACTTGAAGTACCCGATCACAACGGAAATTTTTGAAGTAGCTTCGATTTGCAGGAGGAAGAGATGAAGGGCAGAACTGGTCCCACTGGGCGTGCTAATTTGTTTGCAATAAATTTTCTTAGAGTAGAAAATTAAATGCAATCACAATACAATATGAAGAAACATAATTTTATTGATAAATAATTGTGGGTACAATTCTGTTTCTCCCTTGATTCTTCTCTCCTGATTATCTCCGTTATTCGAGGGCTAGAATAGCGTGTTTCTCGAATGTAGGATGATGCAAACCTTCATGGGATGTATTTGATCTCCATGAAACTATGTCTATCCGGCCGCGTCTTGATCTCTTCGTGAATATCCCATGAGTTTATGGGATATTTGAGATGATCTCCATTTTTGAGATATTTTTTAAAGGATTATATAACCCTTTTTATAAGAGTGACCAAGAGTTTTGGTAGAGTAGCCTCCAAGCAACACTGACAGACTCCTAGAGTTTCAAGAGGTCTTGTAGTATCTTGAATTTAGGATTTAGCTTGATCCATTAAAATTTGATGTCTATAGCATTCTCTCTTTAGCGCAATGATCTAAATTTTTTATCAATTCTGGTACTCTTTGTTTGCTGATAGAATCTTTATCACTTATTTTCCATGGGCATGAAACATGACACTTTTTATGCTGATCCATCTATTTATTTTAGTTATGTTTTTTTGTAGTATAGAAACATGACAGTTTATTCTTTTTAGTTATGCTTTTTGTTTAAAAGATTGGGGTAGTTTTGATAATTTTTTACAAGTTGTGGGGATATAAATCATGTTTCATGATTTTGAAAAAAAAGATAAATATATTGCAAAAACTATAACCAAACACAACTTCATCTTCAATTCAAATTTTAGTGAAATTTTAAATTTGAAAAAAAAAAAGAAATTGGAATTCATATCCAAACGCCTAGTTAATAGGATTTTATTATTTATCTTCTTGATGGGTAGCCCTTCTTTTGAAAAACGACGAGTTGAAAGAAATATAAGATTCTAAGTTCTAACTTTGAATATGAGAAGTTAGCTATATCAACTCTATTAGGCGTTGTCGTGATTTTTTTTTATCATATGTGGTTCTCTTTTTTCTTGAAGGAAGGACAACATATTTATCATAATTATTTTTTTGTTTTATAAAAAAAAAAAATATAATTCTCTCATGTTTGGCTAGTCCTTTTTCTTGGAGGAAAAGGTTTTAGACTTCTATAAATTTGAGGATCCTTCCTTTAAGTCAGTAGCATTCACAATGTAGTCATATTAGGTTTGAGAGTCTTGTTTAGGGGGAGAATTTCGAGACAAGTTTTAACGTGCCACTTGTGTTTGCCTTTTCGTGAGAACGTTCTCTCGATATGTTGTACTCTCATTTGTATAGTGGATTGCTCATCTCCGCCTGTGAATGTAAGTGAATTGACCGAACCACGTTAATTGTTTGTGTTTCTTTTAATATATTTCCTTTCTATTATTTGATTTATCGCTGTTCAACGTTTGATTTATTAGCTTTCGCATGATACCTGATTATTTCAATCAAAACAAACTAATCAATATAATCACTCCATTAGCTAACCTTTGAGAGGCATAGTTTATTTATTCCTCCAGAAGAAAGCAAATTATGTCTCTAAATGAGAAACAAAGTTTTTCTCGGGAAAAAAAAAAAGAACCGAAGCTTTCAAAAAGTAAATGCTTTTGTTGAAAGTAGGGCTGTACATTTGGATCGGATATCCGAAATCCGATCCGATCCACTCTATTTCGGATTTTTGGATTTCGAATTTTCGGATTAGATACGGATTGTGTTTTATAAAATTTCGGATTTTCGGATTGGATTCGGATTGGTATGATCTAAATCCGATCCGATCCGAAATCCGAAACTATATGTACCTATATAAATACTATACTAAAATTTTAGGGTTAGGCTTATTCATTTTTTACACACCCCCTCACTCACTTAGATTTTTCCGCCTCTCTTCTCTTCAGTGAAGACTGAAGAGTCTCAAAGACTCAAAGTCTCAAACTTCTGATTTTACTTTGATTTTTATGTCTCTTTCTTCCGCCTCTCTTCCCTTCTCTTATGTCTTTTATGTCTCTTTCATGTTCTATTTTTCAACTTTTGATTTTACTTTGATTTTTTTTTTTGTTTGGTAGATGGAAGATGAGACAGAGACACCGAATAAACTTCAAATTGTTGAAAATTTTGGTAAAAGAGACGCTTCAACTGATTCCACAACCAACAACAGTGAATCTCAATATGATTGAATGGTGTTTTAGGAGATGAATGGTGTTTATTCACACAATTTTTTTGATTCTGATTGAATGGTGCTTTAGGAGATGAATGGTTTTTTCTGATTGAATGGTGTTTTAGGAGATGAATGGTCCTAAGTCCTAACCAGCAATTTTGTGACAATCCGATCCGACAATCCAAAAAATTATCCGATCCAAAGTTTAAAATCCGATCCGATCCAATGTTAATTCGGATCGGATTCGGATTGCCCTTTTCAGAATCCGAAATCCGAATCCGAAATATACTAAATCCGATCCAATCACAACCCTGCACAGCCCTAGTTGAAAGAGCCTAGTTTAATTGATTTAAAGTTATAGTAAGTTTAATATTTCCTACCTAGTTAAAATAAGGAAGGACTTGTATAAGTAAAATTTATAAAGAAAAAGATTAAATTCTGAAATATTAGTATAACGATCCGACTGGTCGTTTTGATTTCTAGAACCTCGTTCCTTTAAATAAGACTTCTCGTATTTGCTTTACTGATTTATGTCTTGCGGGGATGGTTGGTCCGGGATTTAGAAGAGTTTGGATTGAAATCCGAACACTTGGTTCCTTAAGGTTGGCTTAAAAGGCCAAGTTTGACTTCGGCCAACATTTTTAGTAAACAACCTCAGAATCGGGAAGGTTACAACAGATTTGTATGATGATTTCGGACTTGGGCGTATGTTCGGATCAGATTTTGGGTGACGGGGGAGCGTTTTGGCGCCTAATAGTGAAAGTTGGTTCTTGAAGATTTTAAGAAGTTCTTTAAATTTGGTTTGGAAAGGGTTTTGGTGATATCGAGGTCCAAATGGAATTTCGAGACCAGAAACAGTTCCATAATTTCATTTAAGACTTGCACGCAAAGTTTGGTGTCATTCCGAGTAGTATAAGTACGTTTCGGCACATTGGAAGTAAATTGAAGAACTTGAAGTTCCTAAGTTTCATTCAATTGGTTTTAGGGTGTGATTCTTAGTTTTAATGTCATTTCGGGCATTCCGAGAGTTCGAGCGAGTCCGTTTTATGATTTCAAACTTGTCGGTATGTTCGGGCGGGACTCCGGGGGCCCCAATCGGATGTGTCACGACCCGGATTTCCCACCCTCGGGAGTCGTGATGACGCCTACTAGTGAAAGCTAGGCAAGCCAGTTATTCCAGTTATTTAACCATTTTCATTTTAAATCCCTTAACAATTCCAAATCATCATAATAAAAGCAACAGAAATATTAATAACAAAAAGAGTGCGGAAGACGAAATTTGATAATTTAGATTAATACAAACTGCAGAAGTCTAAGTACAACTCTACCCAGAATTTGGCGCCACAATGTCACAGACTGTCTAGGAATACTACAAATAAGGGTCCGAAAGATAAATACAACGTTGTATCTGAAATACATAAAAAAACAGAATGAAAGGATAGAAGGAGACGCCAAGGCCTGTGGACGCCTGCAGGACTACCTCGGGTCTGCAAATAGACTGAAGGCAGCGACCAAAAGCTAACGTCTGTATGCTCCAGTACCAGGATCTGCACAAAAGAGTGCAGAGTGTAGTATCAGCACAACCGACCCCATGTGCTGGTAAGTGCCTAGCCTAACCTCGGGGAAGTAGTAACGAGGCTAGGACCGGACTACCAAATAAAACTGTGCAGTTAAATCATATACAACGAAAAATAAAGGCAGAACTTCACAATTAAAGATAGGAAGGGGATATCATGCTGCGGGGAACAACTAGGATCAACAGAAAACCAACAGTTAAATATAGAGAAACCATAACTCAGTTATCAATATAAATCAGGAGATCAAAGACAAGTGCACAACATCACCTTTCGTGCTTTAACACTCTCTCACAAACGGCGCTATACTTAACTGGGCAAACGCCGGTGAAGGTATAGGACCCTTTAGAATGACGTTATATATAAAATGGTTACCAAATTTTTTCCCACACATTTCGATTCTTTGAGTCCAAAAAAAGTTATATTTTGGTTCCGGACTCGTAAATAGGCAGGAGAAATTTTACCTCTCTAAAAGGAGTACTATTTTGGCTACAGAATAGATCTTAATTGAAGTGTAAGTGTGTAACAGAGTTAAAAGGATCAACGTTCATTTTAGCATTAAATAATTGGATCTTGTTTGCTTTAGGTATAGGCAATTTGGAATCAGAATCAAAAGGTTATGCAGAGGATTCTGCACACCACTTTTATATAAAGCTTTCAGATCTTTAACCAGCTCTCTTTACAATTTGATAATGCAATCAACCAATTAAAAGAAGAAGAAAAATGCACATGGTAAGCTAATTTTAAAAGCTTGGCCAAATAGGCTATAAGTTAGAGTGAGGTTCCTCACCAAAACTGTACAAAATCAACAACTCTGAAATATAGTGTCAAGAATCTACTACCCTGTTTGGTGGTGCTTCTAAAATCAGTTCATTTTGAAAATTACTTTTCTTGAAAGTAATTTTCATTTGCTTAGTTTTTGGATGAACATAGTTCTTTTAGGGGAGAATTCCCTTGTATCTCTCTCTGCGTCAACTATGTTGAAATTTATTCTTGTATGATCGAGTTTATTCTCTTCCCCATTGCTTGAATTCCAATGTCAATTAATTTGTTCAAGTTTACTGGATTAATACATTTTCTATTCGATCGGTTCTAGCCCTACTTTCTCTACTGTGTAACCTCTACAATATAAGTGGAGTAATTTTTGGTAATAAATGTGAAATGTATTACTAGTCCGTCAAACAACTTCAGATTTACAAATAAGACCACTTCACCTGGTGATCCCAGGAAAAGCCTTAGAAAAAATCAAAACAAAAACAATTTAACTCATCTACTACATCCAACATCTAGCACTAACTACATAGCCTATGTATTATGCGTCTAGCCTTCCTGGCTCGTTTTGAGGTCTTTATCATCCATTCTTTCTCTAATTACACTTTGCATCTGTTGTAATATGATATTGCTCTGTACAGTAGAGTCCCTAAACATTTTCCAGTTCCTTGCCTGCCAAATTTGGTATAAGCCTGCTCCATATACTGCTGCAACAATGCTCTTCTTCATCACAATCCACCTTCTACTTTGTATTCTGCTTAAGGATTGTAGAGCATCCTGGTGCTGAAGTCTGGTACCACTCTATTGGTTTAATATCTCCCATAGTTGTGTAGACCACAAACAGTCAGAAAATAGATATGTAGCACTCTCTATTCCAGCTCCATCACACGGTACACACGTAGTGTTTTCACATTGTAGCTCCATTGTCATAATCCTTTCCTTTGTCAACAGCCTACCTTGTACAACCAACTACAGGATGAACCTATGTCTTGGGAGACTGATTCTGTTCCATACTAGCTCTGCAATTTTCATTTTTGGTTAAAAGTGTTTTTCAAAATAATCTTTTTGGTGAAAAACAGTTTGTTTGACTTTTAATTTAAAATACGCTTGAGCAGCAGTTAGTATTTACCAAACTCTTAAAAAATGGTTCTAAGAGTATTTTTTTAAATATGCTTTTCAAAAATTAATTTTGAGGAGAAACTATTTTTATTCTGCTTCTCAAATACTGCTTATGCTTATACTCAGAGTTACCTCTTTCCTTTTAAAAGTTTTGATCAAATACCTTAACTTTAGAAAAAAGAAATATTTTTGAGCAAAAAAAAGTACCTTTGCACCCCCCCCCCCTTCCCCCCAAAAAAAAATGGACAAACAGACTATTGAAAAAGCGTCAAAAAAGTTAGGCTTGAGAAAAAAAGAGTCGAAACTAATTTTGAGCAACTTGATGAGTTTTTTGGGTCAAGTATCAGGGCATCTCCAACCCTCTCCATCATAATTGGGGTATTTTTTTTATAATGGAGCTCCAATGATCCCCCATTTTCTCCCCAAAATGGGGATGAATAGTGTGACTCCAAATATAGAGTGACACTATTCATCTTCCCACATTACTATTCATGCTTTTTTTTATTATTTAATTATTTTAATTTATCTCTTTATATATACCTAATTATGTTTATGTAATATCTTTATAATATTAATTTTACATCTTAACTTTGGCATATAATTTTGATAAATTAATTTTCGTACATTATAAGNAATAATCTTTTTGGTGTAAAAACAGTTTGTTTGACTTTTAATTTAAAATACGCTTGAGCAGCAGTTAGTATTTACCAAACTCTTAAAAAATGGTTCTAAGAGTATTATTTTAAATATGCTTTTCAAAAATTAATTTTGAGGAGAAACTATTTTTATTCTGCTTCTCAAATACTGCTTATGCTTATACTCAGAGTTACCTCTTTCCTTTTAAAAGTTTTGATCAAATACCTTAACTTTAGAAAAAAGAAATATTTTTGAGCAAAAAAAAGTACCTTTGCCTGCCAAATTTGGTATAGTAGAGTCCCTTTGCATCTGTTGTAATATGATATTGCTCTGTACAGTAGAGTCCCTAAACATTTTCCAGTTCCTTGCCTGCCAAATTTGGTATAAGCCTGCTCCATATACTGCTGCAACAATGCTCTTCTTCATCACAATCCACCTTCTACTTTGTATTCTGCTTAAGAATTGTAGAGCATCCTGGTGCTGAAGTCTGGTACCACTCTATTGGTTTAATATCTCCCATAGTTGTGTAGACCACAAACAGTCAGAAAATAGATATGTAGCACTCTCTATTCCAGCTCCATCACACGGTACACACGTAGTGTTTTCACATTGTAGCTCCATTGTCATAATCCTTTCCTTTGTCAACAGCCTACCTTGTACAACCAACTACAAGATGAACCTATGTCTTGGGAGACTGATTCTGTTCCATACTAGCTCTGCAATTTTCATTTTTGGTTAAAAGTGTTTTTCAAAATAATCTTTTTGGTGAAAAACAGTTTGTTTGACTTTTAATTTAAAATACGCTTGAGCAGCAGTTAGATTTTACCAAACTCTTAAAAAAATGGTTCTAAAGAGTATTTTTTTNAATTATTTTAATTTATCTCTTTATATATACCTAATTATGTTTATGTAATATCTTTATAATATTAATTTTACATCTTAACTTTGGCATATAATTTTGATAAATTAATTTTCGTACATTATAAGTTATTATTATAAGTTATAAGAATGAATGGTGCAAATATAAAATATTAGATGTTGCTAAAATATAGTAATATAATATTGAAAAGAGAAGAAAAATATGAAATAGAATATTCTTTTATTGGAGTAAAATGAAATGATAGGCGGGAGTAACTTTACTCAATTTAGTTTATTGCATTTTGGAGGAACAAATGAAGGTAAGGATTGAAGATGGCTGTAGACCAAAAAAAAGTTTCAATTTCTGGAAATGGTAGAAACAGTTCCTGAAGAAGTTTTCTCCCTCTTGGTCTAAAACAAAGAAACTTTAGGAAACAATTAGGCATGAGTGAAAGGGACTAAAGTTGGGAAAGTTTTTTTGTTTTACTCAGAAATTCGGGCAAAGCAGAACCCTCAACACTATTGGCTACAACATACTCTATCTTTAGTTAAGGAAAAACTATGCAATTATGACAAACTTGCCACCTACATTTCTTGGGGAATTGTGCTTTTTTCCCATTTGTATCATCCATCCTTTTCTGCATGACATTATCTGTGTCCACCGTGCATGAGAGTTATTCTACTCCTTATTCATGCAATTCTCCACTCCCTTTTTCCATTTGCCATAGTGACAGATCAATTTTAGATGCTGTCAATTAAATATTAAAAGAGCTGTTATAAGATACTCACTCGTTTTAATTAATATGACACGCTTTTTTTATTAATTTATTTAAAAAGAATGATAAATTTGAATAACTACAAAAATAATTAAATGATAATGTATTTAATCAAAATATAATTTCCCGGCGACCTTTTTTTCATTTTGATCTAGTGTTTTGCTTAATGTCACACTTATTTTTTGTGTGTTTTGTCTACAAGGCAAAAAACAAAAAGATTTTCGTTTCCTCTTAGCTACTCATAAATTAGTTTAGTAGCAGATACAAAAGTTTAGTTCATATATCTTAACATTTTGAATCATATACAAACTTTTATATGCTTTGGAAACTTATTGAATACCAATTTTTATCAAATTAAAACACAATAAAGTCAGATCACGTATTCTAAAATTAAATCAACACAATAACTTTTGGAAAAGCAGATTCTTCACCTAGAAAGAAAAGGAATGGTCCGAAAGGTAGAAAGTGAAAAAGGTGGGTAATCATTTCAATTAGAAAAGGCATAAATTGCCAAAATTTATATCTCATTGGTTTTGTTTCTTTTTACAAAAGTAGGGGAACGGCAAATTGCTAATCGTACTCAGTGGCGTCACTCATTGTTTTGGACATCTCTAATGAGTAATGACAGTATTGACCTCTGACACCTTCATGTGTGATAAAGGAATATCAACCTCTGAGGTTTACCTTTCTTTGTATATTGTGTTTTGCAGTGAACAGAGGTAAGAAAAGCTTTGTATTTTTCATTAATCAGAACACATTCTCGCTTAAACTAAAAAAATTAAAATCTCAACTTATAAAAGGTGGATATGAAAAGCTCTGTGTAAAACTACTTTACCCGTTTGACGAACATTAATGAATGAAATAATATCATTACTAGTTGCATAGATTTCAGAAGTGAAAGGAAGCAATTTTATGGAAATTACAAATGTTGTTGATACGATTGAGAGTTTTGATTGGTTTTAAGGAGCATGGAATTAAGGATAATTTTGAAGAAAGAAAGTCAAGGTTCAAGACAAGAAGAGCGCCCAACAGAAATGCAAATTCGACCTAATTAATCTTATTTTAAGGTCTAGTTTAGGATTACTATTTCTAAAGACATCCTAATCGGATTTTCTTTCTTTTTACTTTATTTTTTCTTATATTAATTTAATAGCTTTGACCAAATCTAAATTCGGGTGAAACAAAATCCTAATTATATATAACTAGTTCTTTCATTTGCTTAGTTTTTGGATGAACATAGTTCTTTTAGGGGAGAATTCCCTTGTATCTCTCTCTGCGTCAACTATGTTGAAATTTATTCTTGTATGATCGAGTTTATTCTCTTCCCCATTGCTTGAATTCCAATGTCAATTAATTTGTTCAAGTTTACTGGATTAATTACATTTTCTATTCGATCGGTTCTAGCCCTACTTTCTCTACTGTGTAACCTCTACAATATAAGTGGAGTATCTGCTTTTATTCATGTAAGTAAAGCAGGCATATTCATAAATGCTTTGCTGCTAGTAGTCGTACGTAGAGAAAACATTAGTAGTAATTTAATAAATACTTGTCGCTGCGTGCGTCATTATTATTGCCAACTACCTTTCATAACTTAACCCCCAACACCCCCCCCCACCCCCACCCCAACACACACACACAAAATTGGAGACGAGCAAACATGAAACAAATAATCAAGTAAACTGAGACAGCATGAAAAAGTATTCTCGTCGATTTAGTTTTGAATTAAAGTGGATTTTGCTTGTCATTCGATTCCACAAAAACTGTCAAATTAATCTAATGAGCGACAATAAAATCGACAGAGCAATAGAGAGAGAAGAGGAGCTGAAGAAAACTTAAGAGAGAAATTTATGAGATTTTCATTTCTTTGCATGCTACTGTGAGTGGTGTACCTTATATATATACACAAACAAACAAACTAACTACTTCTTTAACTGACTAAACTAACTCCTAACATAAATAACTGACTCATCAGCTAACTAACCAACTATTACACATCAGCGTGTTATGCTCTCATCAACACTCCCCCTCAAGCTGATGCTTTGAATATATTTTCAACTCCAAGTTGATTCAACAAAACTTCATGTTGTGCTTTCCCAATGCTCTTAGTCAGCAAATTTGCTAGTTGATCCTTTGTTGAGAGATGGTGAGTTGTGATTACTCCATGGCTCAGTTTTTCTCTCACAAAGTGACAGTCTATGTGTATATGTTTGGTTCGTTCATGAAATATAGGATTTGATGCTATTTGGATGGCAACTTTGTTGTCACAAAACAGATCAACAGGCTGGTGCAGTTCAATTTCACGTTCCTTAAACAGACCCATCAGCCATGTAACTTCAGCCACACAGGATGCCATGCTTCTGAATTCAGCTTCAGCTGAACTTCTAGCTACAGTTTCTTGTTTCTTTGACTTCCATGACACTAAGGCTTCTCCAAATTTCACAAGATAGCCTGTAACAGACCTCCTGGTCTGCAGACAAGAGCCCTGACCAGAATCACAGAAGGCCTGCAGATGCTTGGTCTCTTCTGATGGCATTAGGAGTGCCAAACCTGGTGATGCTTTCAGATATCTAACAATCCTTAAAGCAGCTTCCATGTGTGATTATTTTGGGGCATTCCATGTGTGATTGTTTTGGGGCATGCATATTCTGGCTCAACACTTGTACTCCAAATGAGATATCTGGTCTAGTCATAGTCAAGTATAAAAATTGCCTACTAGCCTTTGACATTCTCCGGCATCATTCAGTATAGGATCTTCATGGCCTACACCTTTGTTAAATGTTCTGTCATATTCGATTGAAGTAAGCTTTTGATTGCACTCCAAAGGAGTACAAGCTGTCTTTGCTCCTCTTAAGCCAAGTTCAGAAATCACTCAAAAGAGTACTTCCTTTGACACATGTGTATTCCTCTTTTTGACCTGGCAAATTCAATACCTAAGAAGAATTTTAGTTCCCTTAGGTCTTTCATCTTGAACTTCTTCTGAAGGTATTCCTTGGTTTTGATTAACAAATCATTATTGCTTCCTGTGATGATCAAGTCATCAACATAGATTAGGATCACAACTATGTCACTCCCTAGTCTGTGTGAATAGTAAGTAGTCAAAGTGGCTTTGAACAAAGCCCAACTACTGCAGTGCTTAAGTCAACTTGAGATTCCACTGTCTTGATGCTTGTTTTAGACCATACAGTGATTTGAATAGTTTGCACACTTGTTTGGTCTCCCCTGTTTAGCAAACCCATCTAGAATGGTCGTGTAAACATCTTCTAACAGATCTCCTTGCAAGAAGGCATTGTGAATATTCATTTGATAGATGAACCAATATCTAGACGCAGCCACAACCACTACTGATCTAACAATAATTATTTTAGCTAAATGTTTCATTTTAGTCCAACCCTGCTTGTTGATTATAACCCTTTGCTACCAATCGTGCCTTGTACCTCTCCACTTCTCCTGATGACTTATATTTAACCTTGAACACCCATTTGCATCCAATGAGAGCTTTTCCTTTAGGCAGGTCCACAATGCTCCAAGTTTTATTTTCTTCAAGAGCTGCAATCTCCAATTTCATAGCATCAATCCACTTTGGATCTGCAGCTGCTTCCTTGTAACTGGAAGTCTCCACAATAGAGGAGTAGGAGTTTAAGGCAACCGTATAAGAGGGAGCCAAATATTCATAACAGACATAAGATGATAGAGGATAGGAACAATTGGATTTTTTGGTAGTGACAAAATCCTGCATCCACAAAGGTTTTTTAAAAGTCTAGAGAATTTTCTAAGTGCTTCAATTTGTTTCTTAGGGACAGGTAATGAACTGATGACAGAGTCATCAACTGCTATGTTATCAGGTGCATGTGGACATATAGGGTGATCCACTACAGTGGAAGGAATTGGAGATGGAGGCAGGTTTGTGCCTAATTCTTCTTTAGTAGGTGGATAATTGTTGCGTTATCAGGTGTTGTGTTTGGCAGAGGTTTTGGGTGATCAGATGACACTGGAAACAAAGGTAGTGTAGAGGGTGTAAAGTGTTTAAAGGGGAATAGGTCTTCTTTGAAAACCACATTTCTACTGACAAAAAATGATCTATCATGTATGTCATAGAGTTTATAACCCTTTTGAGTGGAGAATACCCCATTAAGGCAGCAGGAATGGCTCTTGGTGACATTTTATAAGTAACACTTGGATTTGATGCATAGGCAAGACAACCTAAGGTTCTCAAGTGGCCAAGGTTAGGAGGATGTAAGTGTAACATTTCAAAGGATGATTTGTTCTGCAAAATGGCAGGGGGTAACCTATTGAGTAGATAGACAGCTGTAGCATCACATTCTCCCCAGAACTTCACAAGTATAGCTCCTTGAAACCTCAGAGACCAAGCCACATTAGAATTGATCTACGCTTCCTCTCTACTACACCATTCTGCTGAGGTGTATAGACATAGGAGCTCCAGTTTATAATGCCATTTTCTTTAATCAAATCATCAAACTAAGAGTTAAAGACTTCACAACCATTATCTGTTCTAAAAATCTGAACATTAGAATAGAACTTATTCTTTACTAAAGCCAGAAACTATTTCACAATAACAAAGGTTTCAGCTTTATTATTCAATAAGAATGGGTATACTTGGAGAAATCATCCACTAGTGTTAGAAAAGAGCTCTTACCATCATGTGTAGGTACTCTATATGGACCCCAAAAATCACCATGTACTAGCTGAAAAGGTTTATTTGAACTAGTAGTGCTGTAGGAATTAGGAAATGAGAGTTTTGACTGTTTTGCAAGTGGGCATACAGTGCAGTGATGATTTCTATTTAATTTGGACCGTATCAAGGACTCTATTTTCCTGAGTACATTCAAAGGGGCATGACCTAGTCTATTATGCCATACAGATAATGGAACATTAGCAGACACAGAATAGCAAGCTTCTCTGTTAGACTTCTGTAACTGTAATTGTGCTGGTAATTGAACTTGTGTTGAGGTTGGCTTCAATTAGTATAAGTCACAGTCTTCTCTACCAATCCCCTTCATATGTCCACTGAAGAGGTCCTAGAAGAGGCAAAAGTTAAGAAAAAATGCCACACAATATTTCAGTTCCTTTGTCAACTGTGAGATAGATCAAAAGGTTAAACTTGAAGTCAGGAATATGCAATACATTTTGAATTTCTTGATCCCTGAATATACTAGATGTCCCTGTGTTTGAAATTGACATCACATTACCAGTTGGTAGATGCAGTTTTTCACCTTTTAGACTAGACTCTTCGTCCAACTTGTTCACCAAAGTAGAATTTACTACCATGTGATTAGTAGCCTCAGTATCAATCATCCACCTATCATCAAATACTCTGGATAGGAAGGAAAATATACATGTTGTTGTTGGTTGAGCAAAGCCTGTTTCCTCATTCCCTTTTCCAAGAATCTGTAGGATTTATTTGTACTGTTCTGGAGTAAAGTAAGGTGCTGAGATGGATGATGGTATCCGTTGAGTTTTGCTACTATCGCCATGTTATCCTCCACTATTGTTACCTGCAAAATTAGCTGCTTAAAAGGGCTGCTGACCACCAGTAGTATGCATTAGTGATCCAGTATTATTTCTAGATCCTCCATTATTTCCTGCAAAGTTAGCTGCAGGAAATGTGCCTCCCTTCAACTTATGCTTGAAATCAGCAGGTGTCACGATCCAATTTCCCCTCCGTTGGGTATCGTGATGGAACCTAGTCTCTAAAACTAGGTAAGCCAGACATTAACAGAAATAACAACAATATTTGCTAACATCGAACAATTTCGAAATAGAAATCTCTATATAATTTTGCAATCCCAAAACCGGTAGTACAAGTCATAAGACTTTCTAGGAGTAGTTGTACATAATGAATACATCATTGTTCCAGAACAAAAGGAAACAATGGAATTAAATACAATAGAAGGTGACTTCGGTGCCTGCGAACGCCCAGCAGGTGTACCTTGAAGTCTCCAGCCACACCAAGCATAAGTCTAAGAACCAACCCGAGCCGAAGTACCTGGTTCTGCACAAAAAGATGTGCAGAAGTGTAGTATGAGTACACCACGATGGTACCCAGTAAGTATAGCGCCTAACCTCGGCAGAGTAGTGACGAGGCCAGGTCAAGACACTGCCGAATATATAACCTACAGGATATGACTTAAATATAACAAGAGAGGACTATCAAAGTAATACCAATAGAAGAAGGATATCAAATTGCAAACAGTAGTAACAATAAGAGGAAAACACGAATGACAACGGGAATTAATCAAGTAATTAAACAACAACATAGTTGGGGTCCGGATGAAGCATAAATGAGTTCAAGTAGGGAAAACGATGTTAACTCAACCAATTGAATCGTTTCTAATTCACAATTCCAAAAATCCCAATCCTCGTAATCTCATATCATAATCAAAACTTCCAAACCTTTAACACACATGGCACCTTGTGCCCACATATTCCCATCTCACCTTGTACGGCAAAACCCTCGTGCTAATCAGTACATAATATCCGTGTCACATGCTAATTAAGGCGTCCAAGAGATTTTTACTTATATATCATAAAGTAATAGTACAATTTCTAGACCAAGTAGGAAATCAGTGAGAAAGATGGATTTATTTTAGAAATCATTTGAGTGAAGAAGAATAACATTTCCAAATAAAATATGACATCGAATAAGCTATTGAATTTAACATAGGGTTTATTAGATTAAGACATAATAAAGATTCCTTTTTAAGTGAAATAAAAACCTCAGACAGGTTAAGGCTATTAAGTTGAGAAATTAATTGAAGTAAAATGTAACAACTATTAGAAATAGTAAATACCAAAATATACGACGAGTCTTAACCTAGAAGTCACACAAGGTAGCATGATATTAATTCTTTTATTTTAAATCACTATATTACTAACAGTTAAGCAGGGTAGGAGGTAATGAATTAACGTAGTAAATTCACTTTGAAATTCAATTCACCAAAATAATAGTATTAGGAAAAGACTCAGGAAATGACGGCAAGGTAATAAGTCAATGACAATAACTCGATCCTCAAAACACAGTGAAAATCGGAAATATAGATTATCAGAGTCTCGTATGAAGGAACTGAAGCCAATACAGTAAAACAGGGGATACCAAAATATAAGATATATTGCGGCGCGCAATCCGATCCCACCATATAATATCAATATCATAAGTCACCATTATTCCACAATATCAATTCACCCTTATTTCATCTGTTGCGGTGTGCAACTCGATCGGACCATACAATATCAATATTATAACAATAAACATAATATATTGCAGCGCGCAACCAGATCCCACCATATAATATCAATATCATAATCCACCCTTATTAAATCTGTTGTGGCGTGCAACCCGATCCCGCAGTACAATAACAATATCATAATATGAATATCCTCCCTTATTCCACCAACTCCCTTATTTCACCTGTTGCGCGCGTGCAACCCGATCCCCCGTATAATAACATAAATCAACAACAACAATTCAATAACTAAATTTACCAGAATCTCTACTATCGAGGGTATGAGTACGCGACAATAAGGGAATCACGTGAAATCAAAGGAATACAACAACCTTTACAAAATGACAAGACATGTAAGGCACGTGATAACTAAGAAGGCAATCACAACAATTTGGACATGTAGCAGATATGCACATAGTCATAGAAGAACTCAACAATTAAGAGGTAACAAGATAATAAGGAAGGCAATGACTTCAACCAAGGCATATAAGGGCCAAATAATGAGTAAGAGGTAAATAAGTGCTAACATCATCATATAGTGCATGTAAGAGTAGTCTAACAACGAGATACCACATGTTATGACAATTTAATCAAAAGCATGGAAAGAGACTAGACAATCTAAACCGGTCAATACCACATATAGTCTGTGTACCCACTCGTCACCTTCCGTACACGACTTTCACATAACAAGATAACACAATCAACTCAATTCCTAAGGGGTGGTTTCCTCCATACAAAGTTAGACAAGACACTTACCTCAATTCAGTCAACTCAATACTCAATTTAGCTTTTCCTTTACCAATTCACCATCGCTCGCCCCAATCCTAATCCTAATCCATATGGTGAAAATCACCTCCAAAATTGTCCAAATCCGAGATCCCAACTCAAAATATGACCAAATGAAGAAACTTTCGATATTATGTATTTTTGCCCAACTGCTTTGCCTCGTTTTGCATGACAAACGATCCCGAAACTCGCTTTTGATGCTTACAATGGATTCTTGGTAAAATTTTAGTCAAGATAGGCTTTTGAATCATCCATTTGACCTTATAATGAAGGAGATATGTTGGTTTCAATATTTGGAAATAATGCAGATTTTTTTAAATACGAAGTTAGTGGCAATTTCATAATTAATCTGAAAAATCTGGCAACCCAGTTCTTAGTAAAATGACCATAAAATCCTCATACGATGTCCAAATTTGACAATCTTTTTGCTATGACTCCTTAATTACGATTTGGATAATGCTTCGATCAAAACAGAAACCGGAGCACATTTGTTTAATGTGGTACCATTTATGCTTGAAGAAATGACGTCGAAACATAAGAAAAACGAGCGCAACACAACCCAAACCTATCCGAAACTCACTCGATCCCCTCGGGACGCCGTACGAACATTCCAACAAGTACCATAACAAGACGCGTACCTACTCGAGGCCTTAAATCACGTATAACAACATCAAAACGATGAAACGCACCTCAAATCAAACTTAATGAACTTTTGAACTTTCGACTTCCAAAAACTAGTGCCGAAACATATCAAATCAACTCCAAATGAACTCAAATTTTGCACACAAGTCCTAATACATCATACGGAGCTACTTGTGCCCCCAAACTATCGAGCGAAGTGCAAATTCCCAAAATGACCGGTCGGATTGTTACATTCTCCCCCACTTATACATACGTTCGTCCTCGAACGTGTCAAGAGATGTTTCAAAGCCATCAAACCACTGCATGAGCTTACCATACATACACACCGGGGTGATTCCCTAGCACCCAAACCTATGTAGGACTGACAACGCAATTTAACTGAAGATCTCACTTCATCCTTAGTCCATAACCTTAGAACAGAACCCAAATCTTAACATCTAAATTCATCATAGTACCCGAATCTCGCATCATCTCACTGTATAAACCTGAACAAGAATCGAGCCATAATTCCAACCCAGGGTACAATCACACGATGTTCCACACAACTCAAATGCCCGTAACAATAACTTCTGACCACCATAGCTGCCCAAATAACATTTTGGGCGTCAGTAATACACTTCACATTGAATAGAACCTTGTTCCGGACCTCCACAATGTTGCGCATGATAATACATACGGGAACTCATAACCGCCCATGAAGTCAAAAAGTCAAGAATCTCTCTCTTTCATCAAGGGCCATTACCCAAATCATAGCAGAAACAGCTTCATACTTCCAAACATTCCTCACCCCCAATACAACAGTGCCAATCTCAGGTCTACGAATCTCATCTCAGTCAATACAAACAGCCCAACTAACAACTCATCACTAACTACACGGATTCTCATGCCACACAACTCGTACACCAACTTAACAATAACTTAGTTATGCAGTACAAATAGAAGGAAAACAAAGTATAAGGATAATACAACAAGTACAACATGTGTAACAACAAAAGTATAGTTTCATTAAATCATCCCATAGAGGGAAAACAAAACACCAAATAAACACAAGGAAAGCGTATCCTACATAACATCCGCTACGGCGTGCAGCCCGCTCCCAAATACTCATCAAGCCAAAGTGCTCGGGTTCACTGATTACATGAATACTGATATCAAACACAGTAGAGTGCACAAGTATAAATGTGGAAAAAATGAACAGAATTAACAAAACATGCAAGAAAGCAAGCACAACTAAGGTGCAATGAGCTAATCAACATCACGAGGGCTACTTCGCCCACATCGCCATCATCTTACTGAAGCACCCATATAGATTTTCCGGCCGTATAACAAAACCTGAACCTCAAAAGCCTCAAAACCAAGTAATCACCATGCTACTAGCCACGCACCCGCAAACCAAAATTCAAGGGTCTTTCTGAAATTCACGTTATTCTCATATGATATCCAATAATACAAACATTCTATTAACTTCTGATATCCATCCAGGAGAAAACCATAATAGACAATGTATTCCTTATGCCCATAGCAGCCAGCCGACTCAAGCCGTTGCCGAAACCATCGATAAATCTCCGAGATCCATGCGTACGCAACTAAACCGTCCAACCCAAGAGTACTGCCACAAATCCTGGTAGGGAATTCCCATTCAAAAAGGACCAATTACTGCCATTGCTATGCTGACCCAACACCATAGAGCTGACTCATTTCTTCGGTTACTCCTAGTCTTTCCATTGAGGTAACACTTCTCCCTGTCGATACACAACTACCCCAACCAAAACTCAATGCAGAAAATCCTAGTACAAGCCACGTAGCGCAACAACTCATAAAATACCGTATTTCCTCTGAAGCACCCCATGATTCCCCGACTAAGATGCCCACGCTGAATAGACCTTCTTTGAATGTGAAGCTATTTCTGCGACCCCTTTTTGATACTGAAATGAAAATACATTAATGGCGCAGAAACATCGTACGCCCCAACATCATCCCATGCAAGATCTCAGGTCTTAGTCATATACAAATTTTGGGAACCTTCCAATACCATCAATAGACACTTCTCAGGCCAAAACTAAGGTAACACCCGACTCTTAAATCTGAATGCCGCTAGTGGACTCCCCCACATGACGCGAAGCAATAGAAAAAAATATCTGATGATCCGCAAAGCTAACCTTCTCAACTCGTACAACACCAATCACAAGGTACTCCAGTTCATCCACTAAGCGCATGTCCATTCTCGTGACCGTTAAACTCACTTCCTTTAGTGCCTTGAATGACAACATGTACCTTTCACTGAGTAAAAATCTCATACGAACCACATAGTCTCCAGTACCACCAACTATCCTCAATCAACATCCACCTCGTGACCCTACGATCGCGATGACTAGTCAACCAATTAAACCTTCCCAAGCTTGTACTTGTCATCTAGATGCCGAGACCCACTGCACCCCAAGTGAACAACTGAATAGTACTTCAATGCCTCCGCATCTTCAGTCTGGATGACATATTGAGACAATGTTTGAGCATCTCTGGCTCCCCCGTAGCCCATCTGCAGCACCACGAACCACTGGCGCATAGCGGATACTGAGAGCACAATATCATACATGAGTGGATGTAAAGGAACATAAGAAATATGTTTCAAGATGAATCGATGTCGCACGACAAAGAATGAACGAAGTGTAATTTCCTAATAGTTTTCGTAGCCCCTAGAAGATTAGTACAGACGTCTCCGTACCGATCCGCAAGACTCTACTAAACCATCTTATGACTCGTAACACTTATGAACCTGGGGCTCTAATACCAACTTGTCATGACCCAATTTCCCCTCCGTTGGGTATCGTGATGGCACATAGTCTCTAAAACTAGGTAAGCCTAACATTAACAGAAATAACGACAATATTTTCTAACATCGGACAATTTTGAAATAGAAATCTCTGTACAATTTACAATCCCAAAACTGGTAGTACAAGTTATAAGCCCTTCTAGGAGTAATTATACATAATGCATACATCACTATTCCGGAACAAAAGGAAACAATAGAAATAAATACAATAGAAGGTGACTTCAGTGCCTGTGAACGACCAGTAGGTGTACCTTGAAGTCTCCAGCCACACCAAGCATAAGTCTTAAAACCAACCCGATCCGAAGTACTTGGTTCTGCACCAAAAGATGCAAAGAAGTGTAGTATGAGTACATCACGGTGGTACCCGGTAAGTATAAAGCCTAACCTCGGTAGAGTAGTAACGAGGCTAGGTCAAGACACTACCGAATATATAACCTGCAGGATATGACTTTATTCTAACAAGAGAGGACTATCAGAGTAATACCAATAGCAGAAGGATATCAAATTGCAAACAGTAGTAACAATAAAAGGAAAACACGACAACGAGAATTAACCAAGTAATTATGCAACAACATAGTTGGGGCCCGGATGAAGCATAAATGAGTTCAAGTAGGGAAAATGATGTTAACTCAACCAATTGAATCGTTTCTAATATACAATTCCAACAATCCAATCCTCGAATCTCATATCATAATCAAAACTTTCAAACCTTTAACACACATGAAACCATGTGCCCACATATTTCCATCTCACCTTGTACGGCAAAATCCACGTGCTACTCAGTACATAATATCCGTGTCACATGCTAATTAAGGTGTCCAAGAGAATTTTACTTATATATCATAAAGTAATAGTACATTTTCAGAACAAGTAGGTAATCAATGAGAAAGATGGGTTTATTTTAGAAATCATTTGAGTGAAGAAGAATAACATTTCCAAATAAAATACAATATCGAATAAGCTATTGAATTTAACATAGGGTTTATTACATTAAGACATAATAAAGATTTCTTTTTAAGTTTAATAAAAACCTCAGAATGGTTAAGGATATTAAGTTGAGAAATTAATTGAAGCAAAATGTAACAACTATTAGAAATAGTAAATACCAAAATATACGGCGAGTCTTAGCCTGGATGTCACAAAAGGTAGCATGATATTAATTCTTTCATTTTAAATCACTATATTACTAACAGCTAAGCAGGCTAGGAGGTAATGACTCAACATAGTAAATTCACTTTGAACTTCAATTCACCAGAATAATTGTGATGACCCAGAAGGTCATCACTTGTTTTAGAAACAAATTCAGTATTCCGAGGCCTAAAAACCTCCCTTTTACCTTCCCTTGATTTGCATGCATGGTCCGGACCTATATCCGGAAAGCCTTCTATGTGAAAATATTAGAAATAGAAATTTCTAGAGTTAAAAATTTGATTATGGTTGACTTTGGTCAACATTTTGAGCAAACGGATCCAGATCCGTGTTCCGACGATCCGGGGAGGTCCGCAGTAAAATATGGGACTTGGGCGTATACCTGGAAATGAATTTCGAGGTCCCAAACTTTAGAAATTAATTTTTAAAAGAAATTGTTTTACTGAATTATCTAAGAAATGAAGAAAAGAATTAATGTTTGAAACCATTGTTATCGGACTTCCGGTTGAAGAGTTATGGACTTTGAGAGTTCTTGATGAAAATGTTGAGTTTTGAGGTTTAATTCATGATTTTACATGTTATTTTGATGATGTGATCGCATGAGTAGGTCCATATGATGTCTTTGAGTTAGTATGCACACTTGGTTTGGAGTTTCGAGGGCTCGGGTGAGTTTCGGGTAGGTTCCGGGATGTCTTAGGCTTAAAACATGGATGTTGCAGGTTCAGAGAAGTGCAAATCTCTGAACCTGCCAGTGCTGACCGCATTGGATTTGGTGCTGTCCGCGGTGGGGATGTGCGGCCGCACTCGATTTTGTGCGGTCCGCACAGGTTCACTGGTCCGACTTCGGAAGCCTATATCTTTTTTTTATCTACAAGAAATTTTGAGATGATTCAAAATGAAGGTTGTAGCCCTTTGTGTCTAGTTTCCAGAAAGGTAAAGAAATCACAATTCAGACATCTATAGAGAAAGTTATGGCCAAAATACTAAAGCATGTCACTGTAGTCCACATGGAGAGCTGTGCAGCCGTACTAGATTTTGTGCGGTCCGCACAGGGGGTCTGAGAGGGGTATATTTAGACGGGATTTCAGTTATTTTTTATCTTTCAAAATCCTAAAAACATAAGAGGCGATTTTTCAAACAACCTTCCAAAATATTGGTAAGTGATTTCTAACTCATTTTCTTTACTCCTTAACTTCTTTTTACAAGATTTCATCCTAGAATCAAGGGTTTTCATGGTGGAATTCGGAACTTTGGGAAAAACCTAAGAATATTGAAATTTGGGGAGTTAGACCTCAAATTGAGGTCGGATTCCAAAACCAATTATATATCCGGGCTCGGGAGTGTATGGGTAATCGGGTTTTTGTTCGAACCTCGGGTTTTGACCATGTGGGCCTGGGGGGCGATTTTTGACTTTTTGGGTTAAGAATTGATTCATTTAGCATTTATTAATATAATTAAATAACTTGTGGCTAGATACGAATGAGTGGTGGTGGAATCAAGAGGTAAATCGATAACTGAGGCTTGAGTTGTGTTCGTGGCATCGAAGTAAGTGTTCGCTCTAACCTTAGCTTGAGGGATTAGGAGTGGTGTCTTATTTGCTATGTGTTAATTGTGGAGTACGACGTATAGGCATGGTGACGAGTACCTATACGTCGGTATCAAGCATGCCCGTGAGTCTAGTATTGTAATTGTTGTGACTCTGTTGTGATTTATCCATGTCTAATATGATGATTATCATTGTTGGTTCCCTTGTCGGGATGCTATTGTTTATGATATTGTTTCCCTTGCCGGGATGTTGTTGTTTTACTTATTGTTCCCTTACCGGGATATTGTTTATAAATTATTGTTCCCTTGCCGGGATATTGTTGTTATATCATTATTCCATTGCCGGGTTGTTGTTGTTGTTGTATTATGATTCCCTTGCCGGGATTCTTCTATGATTGGTGTTGATACATGAAATGGGAGCGGGTTGCACGCCTGCAACGAGATGTATGAAATGGGAGCGGGTAGCATGCCTGCAACGGAAATATATGAAATAGGAGCGGGTTGCACGCCTGCAACAAGATATATGAAATGGGATCAGGTTGCACGCCTGCAACAAGATATATGAAATGGGATCGGGTTGCACGCCTGCAACAAGATATATGAAATGGGATCAAGTTACACGCATGCAACAAGATATATGAAATGGGATCGGGTTGCACGCCTGCAACAAGATATATGAAATAGGATTGGGTTGCATGCCTGCAACAAGATATATGAAATGGGATCGGGTTGCACGCCTGCAACAAGAAAGAGATGAAAGTGAATACTGTGTTTGTTTCTCTTATCCTTGTTAGAATACTGTGTTTGTTTCTCTTATTCTTGTTAGCAATTGAATTTCGATTTCTCTATATTCCTCTTTGGCCTTCTGTTGTTATCTGATGCTCCCCGCAGCATGTTTTCCCCCTCCCCTCTTTAACTGTAAATATCTGCCTTTATTTCCGCAGTATATGATTTAACTGCACAAGTTTATTTGGTAGTCTGGTCCTAGCCTCGTCACTACTTCGTCGGTTAGGCCAGACACTTACCAGCACATGGGGTCGGTTGTGCTGATACTACACTCTGCACTCTTTTGTGCAGATCCCAGTGCTGAGCGCAGTGAGATTGCTGTTTCTTGTTCATCAGGCGATCCGAGGTAGTCCTGCAGGTGTCTGCAGGCCTTGGCGTCTCCTTCCATCTATTATTACTGTTTCTTTTGTATTCTCAGAGGCAGTGTTGTATTATTTCTTTCAGACCTTTAATTGTAGTACTCTTAGACAGTCTGTGAAGTTGTGACACCAGTCTTGGGTAGATTTTATGTGGAATGGTATTAGCAGTGTTATTAAAACTTGAAATTTAACTTCCGCTTATTAAATTTTGTTGACTATTAACTGTTAGTTCTTAATTGTTAACGAATTTAGAAGGGAAACAGGGTAAATAATTCAGTTGGTTGGCTTTCCTAGCTTCACAAGTAGGCACCATCACGACTCCCGAGGTTGGGTAAACCGGATCGTGACAAGTTGGTATCGGAGCTCTAGGTTACATAGGTCTCATAACTCACAAACAAGATTAGTAGAGTCTGAGGGATCGGAACGGAGACGTCTGTATTTATCCCTAGAGGCTACAGAGTTAGGAAAAACTTCACATCTATTCTATCCTATCGTGCGATTTTGTTCTCTCACTGCTAAGTTGGAACCTCTACTCTTGTTCTCTCGCGAATGGCGAGGTCACGTATCGCTTCTTCAGCCGATCAGCCGCACAGACTGGTGATGGATCAGCTACGTCTTCGGAGGCTTTTTGGAGGTTGGGTAGATTTCACCAAGCTCTTCACTACCACTCTTAGTGGTACATCTTTTGAGGATCCCCAGGATTATTTGGAGAGTTGTCATGAGGTTCTCGGGAACATGGGAATAGTGGAGACCAATGGGGTCGACTTTGCTACTTTTCGCCTGTCTGGATCCGCCAAGACTTGGTGGAGAGATTATTGTTTGGTTAGACCAGCCGGATCACCAGCTTTGACTTGGGAGCAGTTTACTCAGCTATTTCTGGAGAAGTTTCTCCCTATCACTCAGTATGAGACCAGATTCATCGACTTGGCTCGTCATGCTCTTGTCATACTTCCCACCGAGAGAGAGAGAGTGAGGAGGTTCATTGAGGGACTTATCCATCCTATTCGACTTTATATGGCTAGGGAGACAGGGAGTGAGATTTCTTTCCAGGAGGCGGCCAATGTGGCTAGGAGAGTGGAGATGGTTCTATCGTAGGGAGGTGGTCATGGTTCGGACAAGAGGCCTCATCATTCAGGCCGATTTAGTGGTACCTCGTCTGGAGGCAGGGATTCGTATGGTAGAGGCCATCCTCCTAGACCTTTTCAGTCAACACTTCAGGTTTCTCACGGCACTTCAGGTGGCCGCGGTTCTCATATGCAGTATTCCGATTAGCAGCCCTACAATGCACCACCAGCTCCTATCAGTGCACCGCCGCTCCAGAGTTTTCGGGGTGGTCATTCAGGTCGCCAGGGTCAGTCTCAGTTTCCTCAGCCGCATCACTCAGGTGGCTTCTTTGAGTGTGGTGAGTATGGTCATATCCGGAGGGCTTGTTCGAGAATGGTGGATACTCAGTCGCAGCAGCAGGGTTCCCGTGCTATGGTTCAGGCACCAGGTGTTCCACCGCCCGCTCCGCCAGCTAGGGGTGGTGGTAGAGGTGCTAGAGGTGGAGGTAGAGGTATTAGAGGTGGAGGTACAGATACTGTTCTGGTTTGTAGCAGAGATGCTTCAGTTTATTTGATCCAGGATCAACATACTCCTATGCGTCATCTTATTTTGCACCGTATCTAGTCATGCCTAGTGATTCTTTGAGTGCTCCTGGTTATGTGTCTATACTGGTGGGTGAATTCTATTATGGCAGATCGTGTCCATTGTTCATGTATAGTTGTGATTGGGGTCTTGAGACTCGTGTAGATTTGTTACTTCTGGACATGGTTGATTTTGATGTCATATTGAGGATGGACTGGCTATCACCTTACCACGCTATCTTGGACTGTCATGCCAAGACTGTGACCTTAGCCTTGCCGGGTTTACCTCGTTTAGAGTGGAGAGGGACTCCTGGTCATTCTACCCGTAGTGTTATCTCTTATGTGAAGGCTCGGTGTATGGTCGAAAAGGGGTGTTTGGCCTATTTGGCATATGTTCGTGATTCTAGTGCCGAGGTTCCTTCTATTGATTATGTGCCTGTTGTTCGTGGGTTCCCTGAGGTATTTCCTTCAGACCTGCCGGGTATGCCACCCGACAGGGATATTGACTTCTGCATTGATTTGGCTCCGGGCACTCAGCCCATTCCTATTCCGCCGTATTTTATGGCCCCGCCTGAGTTGAAAGAGTTGAAGGAGCACTTGCAAGACTTGCTTGAAAAAGGCTTCATTAGACCTAGTGTCTCGCCTTGGGGTGCACCGGTATTGTTTGTTAAGAAGAAGGATGGATCGATGCGAATGTGTATAGATTACCGGCAGTTGAACAAGGTTACAATCAAGAATAAGTATCCACTACTGAGGGTTGATGATTTGTTTGATCAGCTTCAGGGTGCCAAGGTATTTTCGAAGATTGACTTGAGATCTGACTACCATCAGTTGAAGATTAGGGCATCCGATGTCCCTAAGACAGCTTTCCGCACTCGGTACGGGCATTATGAGTTCTTGGTGATGTCATTCGGGTTGACAAATGCCCCAGCAGCTTTTATGGATTTGCTGAACCGAGTGTTCATGCCTTACTTGGATTCGTTCGTGATAGTCTTCATTGATGATATTTTGATTTATTCCCGCCGCCAGGAGGAGCATGAGCACCATCTGAGAGTGGTTCTTCAGACTCTGAGGGATAGGCGGTTGTATGCTAAGTTCTCGAAGTGTGAGTTCTGGTTGAGTTTAGTTGCTTTCTTGGGTCATGTTGTTTCAGCGGAGGGTATTCAGGTAGATCCAAAGAAGATAAAGGCAGTCAAGAACTGGCCTCGACCCACACCAGCTACAGAGATTCGGAGTTTTTTGGGTTTGGCAGGCTATTATCGTCGGTTTGTGGAAGGGTTTTCATCTATCTCAGTCCCGATGACCAGGTGTACCCAGAAGGGTGCTCAGTTTAAGAGGTCGAACGAGTGTGAGGCGAGCTTTCAGAAGCTCAAAACAACTTTGACTACGACGCCAGTGTTGGTTTTGCCCACAGGTTCAGGGCCATATACAGTTTATTGTGATGCATCTCGTGTTGGGCTTGGTGCGGTGTTGATGCAGGATGGCAAGGTCATTGCTTATGCTTCGCGTCAGTTGAATATTCATGAGAAGAACTATCCAGTCCATGATTTAGAGTTAGCAGCCATTGTTCACGTGTTGAAGATTTGGAGGCATTATCTGTATGGCGTGGCGTGTGAGGTGTTCATGAATCACAAGAGTTTGCAATACTTGTTCAAGCAGAAGGAGCTAAACTTGAGGCAGAGAAGGTGGTCGAAGCTGTTAAAAGACTATGATATCACCATCTTATATTATCCGGGAAAGGCCAATGTGGTGGCCGATGTTTTGAGTAGGAAGTCAGCCAGTATGGGCAGCCTTGCGTATATTTCGGTCGGTGAGAGACCGCTTGCTTTGGATGTTCAGGCTTTGGCCAATCAGTTCGTGAGGTTGGATGTTTCTGAGCCTAGCCGTGTATTAGCTTGCACAGTTGCTCTCTCTTCTTTATTGGAGCGTATCCGAGATCGGCAGTATGATGATCCTCATTTGTGTGTCCTTAGAGATACAGTGCAGCACGGAGGTGCCAAGCAGGTTACATTAGGAGATGATGGAGTTTTGAGGCTGCAGGGTCGAGTTTGTGTGCCTAATGTGAATGGGCTCCGGGAGTTGATTTTAGAGGAGGCCCATAGTTCCCGATACTCTATTCATCCGGACGCCGCCAAGATGTATCAGGATTTGCGGCAGCATTATTGGTGGAGGAGAATGAGGAAGGACATTGTCGCATATGTGGCTCGGTGTTTGAATTGTCAGCAGGTTAAGTACGAGCATCAGAGACCGGATGGTTTGTTCAAGAATATTGAGATTCCTAAGTGGAAGTGGGAGCGTATTACTATGGACTTCGTTGTTGGACTCCCACGGACTCAGAGGAAGTTCGATGCAGTGTGGGTTATTGTTGATTGGTTGACCAAGTCAGCACATTTCATTCCTGTGGCAGTCTCCTATTCTTCCGAGAGGTTAGTTGAGATCTATATCCGGGAGATTGTTCGCCTTCATGGTGTGCCCGTGTCTATCATTTCGGATCGAGGTACGCAGTTTACCTCACATTTCTGGAGGGCAGTTCAGCAAGAGTTGGGCACACGGGTTGAGGTGAGCACATTGTTTCATCCTCAGACGAACGGGCAATCCGAGCGGACCATTCAAATTTTGGAGGATATGCTCCGAGCTTGTGTCATTGACTTTGGAGGCTCGTGGGATCAGTTCTTGCCTTTAGAGGAGTTTGCCTACAACAACAGCTACCGGTCGAGTATCCAGATGGCTCCTTATCTGGCTTTATATGGTAGGCGGTGTCGGTCGCCGGTTGGATGGTTTGAGCCGGGAGAGGCTCAGTTGTTGGGTACGGATCTGGTACAGGATGCCTTGGACAAGGTCAAGATTATTCAGGATAGGCTTCGTACAGCTCAGTCCAGGCAAAAGAGCTATGCCGACCGTAATGTTCGAGATTTAGCATTCATGGTCGGTGAGCGGGTATTGCTTCGAGTGTCGCCTATGAAGGGCGTGATGAAATTTGGGAAGAAGGGAAAGCTTAGCCCTAGGTTTATTGGCCCGTTTGAGATTCTTGATCTAGTGGGAGAAGTGGCTTACAGACTTGCGTTACCGCCGAGCTTATCAGCCGTGCATCCAGTGTTTCATGTGTCCGTGCTTCGGAAGTATCACGGCGATCCATCCCACGTGTTAGATTTCAGCACTGTCCAGTTCAACAAGGACTTGTCATATGAGGAGGAGCCGGTAGCTATTCTAGACCGGCAGGTTCATCAGTTGAGATCGAAGAGTTTCCCTTCTATTCGTGTTCAGTGGAGAGGTCAGCCATCTGAGGCATCAACCTGGGAGTCCGAGTCCGATATGCGGAGCCGTTATCTCCATCTTTTTTTCCCGACTCAGGTACTTCCTTCTTATGTCCGTTCGAGGACGAACGGTTGTTTTAGAGGTGGAGGATGTGATGACCCAGAAGGTCATCACTTGTTTTAGAAACAAATTCAGTGTTTTGAGGCCTAAAAACCTCCCTTTTACCTTTCCTTGATTTGCGTGCATGGTCCGGACCTATATCCGGAAAGCCTTCTATGTGAAAACTATGAGAAACTAGAAA
>NW_017670601.1:0-9421 GCF_001879085.1 Nicotiana attenuata
ATCCGAAGAGAAGGGATTTCAACTTCTGCGGGTATCACGACTTCAGTGCCATAAACCAAAAGATATGGGGTTGCTCCGACTGATGTGCCACAGTAGTGCAGTATCCCAACAATGCAAACGACAACTTTTCATGCCACTGCCTGGAACTTTGAATCATCTTTCTCAAAATCTTTTTGATGTTCTTGTTTGCTACTTCGACGGCACCGTTGGCTTTGGGCCGGTAAGGAGTAGAATTTCGATGCGTGATCTTAAACTGCTCACATATCTCCCTCATCAAGTGACTATTCAAGTTTGCAGCATTATCTGTAATGATAGTTGCAGGGATACTAAAACGGCAGATGAGATTAGAATGCATAAAGTCTACCACATCTTTCTTGGTGACAGATTTGAGAGTAATTGCTTCAACCCACTTCGTGAAGTAGTCAATAGCGACCAGTATGAATCTATACCCATTTGAAGCTTTTGGCTCGATCGGCCCAATGACGTCCATGCCCCAGGCAACAAATGGCCAAGGTGCTGACATGGGATGCAGTTCTGTAGGTGGTGCATGAATCAGATCACTGTGCACCTTGCACTGATGATATTTCCGGACGAAACTGAAGCAGTCTTTTTCCATAGTCATCCAGTAATAGCCTGCTCGGAGGATTTTCTTTGCCAAAACATACCCGTTCATGTGGGGTCCGCACACTCCTGCGTGCACTCATACATGATTCTTCCGGCTTCTTCAGCGTCAACACATCTTAACAAGGTGAGATCTGGAGTCCTTTTGTATATGACCTCACCACTCAAAAAGAAACCACTTGCGAGCTGTCTGATGGTCCTCTTTTGGTCTCCACTGGCTTGTTCGGGATATTCTTTAGTTTTCATAAATTTCTTGATATCATTATACCATGGCTGAATATTTGGTTCTTCCTCAACCGTATTGCAATAACCGTGCCTTTCTCGGATTTGGATTTCCAACGGGTCATGTGGGCATTGCCTGGGTATGGCAACATCGAGGCCAAAGTAGCGAGCGCATTGGCCAATTCATTGTGACAACGAGGGATGAACCTGAACTCAATTGACTTGAAACGCCTGCTAAGATCTTCCACATGTTGCCTGTAGGGAATAAGCTTGACATCTCGAGTTTCCCATTTTCCCTGAGCTTGTCGGATAATCAGATCCGAATATCTCATGATCAATAATTCTTTGACGTCTTGGTCGATTTCCATGTTCATACCCATAATGCAGGCTTCATACTTGGTAGTGTTGTTTGTGCAGAAAAAACAAAGTCGGGCTGTGGCTGGATAATGCTAACCAGTGGGTGAGATCAAGATTGCCCCAATTCCAACACCTTTTGTGTTCACAGCTCCATTGAAGAACATTTTCCAAGCATTGGTGTCTTTTGATGTTATCTCAATTGTGTTTACCTCTTCATCCGGAAAGTAAGTACTCAAAGGTTGATATTCATCATCAACAGGGTTTTCGGCTAGGTGATCCGCTAAAGCTTGGGCTTTCATTGCCGTGCGGGTGACATAGACTATGTCAAGCTCAGTGAGCGGGATCTTCCACTTTGCTAACCTCCCTGTGGACATTGGTTTCTGGAATATGTATTTTAAATGATCCAACCTGGTGATGAGATAAGTGGTGTAGGCCAACAGGTAATGCCTCAGCTTCTGAGCAACCCAAGTCAGAGCAGAGCAAGTCCTTTCCAACAAAGTATATTTAGCTTCATAGCTTGTGAACTTTTTAATCAAATAGTAGATCGCCTGCTCTCTTTTCCCAGTCACGTCATGTTGTTCGAGGACAAAACCAAAAGAATTCTCCAAGACTGTCAAATACAGAAACAAAGGCCTCCCCGGTTCATGTGGGACCAAGACTGGCGGGTTCGACAGGTAATATTTGATTTTGTCAAAAGCTTCTTGACACTCATCCGTCCATTTGACTGCTGAAACTTTCTTTAGCAACTTGAAGATGGGTTCACATGTGGAAGTCAACTGAGCTATGAATCGGCTAATATAGTTCAACCTTCCTAGCAGGCTCATAACCTCTTTCTTGGTTCTTGGAGGGGGTAGATCTCGAATGGACTTTATCTTTGTTGGGTCTAACTCGATGCCCCTTCAACTGACTATAAATCCCAAGAGCTTGCCAGACGGAACCCCAAATGCACATTTGGCCGGATTTAGCTTCAAATCATATTTGCGCAGCCTCTCAAAGAATTTTCTCAGGTCCCGAACATGGTCATCTTGGGTCCTGGATTTGATGATCGCATCGTCCACATATACCTCTATCTGTTGGTGCATCATGTCATGAAAAATGGCAGTCGTGGCCCTCATATAGGTTGCCCCAGCGTACTTCATACCAAAAGGCATGACCCTATAGCAATACGTGCCCCAAGGTGTGGTGAAAGTGTCTTTTCCGTGTCCTCTTCATACATCAACACCTGGTGATATCCTGCATAACAATCTACGAAAGACTGTATCTCATGTTTGGCGCAGTTATCAACAAGGATGTGGATGTTCGGCAAAGGGAAGTTGTCCTTGGGACTTGCTTTGTTTAGATCTCTGTAATACACACACACTCGAGTTTTTCCGTCTTTCTTTGGAACTGGAACTACATTGGCTAACCATGTGGTGTATCGAACCACTCGAATCACCCCCGCTTTCAACTGTTTTGTGACTTCTTCCTTAATCTTGTCACTGATATCAGTTTTGAACTTTCTTTGCTTTTGCTGGACAAGGGGATAATCGGGGTATGTTGGCAACTTGTGAATCACCAAATCGACACTTAGTCCTGGCATGTCATCATATGACCAAGCAAACACATCTTTGAATTGAAACAACAGTCGGATCAACGCATCCCGCGTTTTTTCATCTGTGTGAATGCTTATCTTGGTTTCTTTGACTTCTTTAGTACTACCCAAATTAATCGGCTCAGTATCATTTAAGTTAGGCTTAGTTTTATTCTCAAATTGTTCCAATTCTCGATTTATTTCCCTAAAATCCTCTTCCTCATCATATTCCGGTTCTTGGTTCATTATTCCACAATTAGACAACGTGTTTGGATCTGGGCATGAAGTCCGCAGGCATGTCATGTTATTTAAAGCCGCACTATTAGAATTGAAAGAAGAAATAAGAAAAGTAACAAAAAATCAGAAAGAATAAAGAGAGATGAACGATGAAATATTGATTTCATTTCATTGAATTTTGAAGATAACAGGGTTTACATTGGAATTTAAAGACAAGAAACTAAAAGAAACATCCGAGTTACACCCTGAAATAACACGTGATGTAGAAAAGGTGGCAGGACTGGACTACCGGGATTCCCGCATGATTGGGAACGGAGTAGCCTTCCAATTTTGCAGCTTGGCATTGGGTCCTCAGCGGTACTCGAGCCTTCTCTCGGCTGAACCATGTGGGTTTCATACAACATCTGCCTCATAGCCCCATAGATTTCTTCAATTTCCTCGGCCGTGAAGGCCGTATCTTCCTCTTCCTCGTTGTACTTGGGCTTGACAAATGTTCTATAAAGATGCGGAATCGGCTGAGGAAAGACCCAACCATCATTCTTTCGTTTATCTTCCCATTTTTCATCAGCTGGTGTGGGTTGGAAACCTACCCCAAAGAACCTCTCGCTAGTAGCCAGAGTAATAGGTTCGGTGATTCCTTGCAGTGACGTCCCGAGCCCCTTCCCAGGTTTGTAACCATGCCTGATCATTTCCTTGGCAACCATAATTGACGCATTTGACAGAAAGTGTTGAGGACAAGGGTTTCCTTCTTCACATTGGTCTGAGACCACCACTTCAAAAGCTTGATAAACTATATGCTCACTACCTCCTCTGGCTTAGAGACATGGGACTGATGGGTCCCGGTAAATCGACTGCTCGTCCTCTCCATGGACTATAATCTCTTGATCCTCATGTTCAAATTTCACAATCTAGTGGAGAGTGGAAGGTACAGCCCCTGCTGCATGAATCCAAGGTCTTCCCAAGATGAAATTAGAGGAAGTATCCATATCCAGGACCTGAAGGTCACCTCGAAATCCACCGGACCAATAGTCAAAATCAGATCAATCTCACCTATGGTATCTTTTTTAATGCCATCAAAGGCACGCACATAGACGTTGTTGGGTCTGATTCTCTCAAAACCGATCTCCATTCTTTGCAAAGTTGAGAGAGGGCAAATATCTACCCAGAACCACCATCTAGCATGACCCTTTTCACATTATATCCCTCGCTTTTAACTGTCAGATGAAGGGCTTTGTTATGGGCGGCCTTCCGGGGGTAAATCATTCTTGCTGAAAGAGATCTGATTGATTGCAAAAAACCTTTCCGCCATCCTCTCCAACTGTTCCACAGTGGTTTCAATGGGTACATATGCTTCGTTGAGGGTTTTGATCAATACTTTCTAATGTTCAGTTGAATTCATTAGCAGAGACAACAAAGATACCTGAGCAGGAGACTTCCGGAGCTGGTTAATTATCTCGTAGTCCGCCATTTTCATTTTTCAGAAGAACTCCTCTGCTTCTTCAGCACTCACTGGCTTTTTTAGTGGGAATCGCTTCTTCGTGGCATTATTCACTTCCTCCAGATTGAGGTATTTCTCAGCCGGATTATTTTCCTTTGATTCTCCTAAGACTTCTTTTCCTTTGTAGATCACTACCGCCTTGTTGTAATTCCAGGGGACGACAGTGGGATCTGTCATGGGCCTCTGCGGTGCGCGGCCAATAACCACGGGCTCATTCAGCCTTGGTGAAATTACTGGTCCCCACACCACGTAGGTCCCTTTAGGTACATACATTTTGGATCCCTTGTTTAACTCAAGCCTTCTTGGAGGGTTCAATGACATCTGTTCTTTCTTGCGGCCCCGGGGAACATAGAGAATGGCATCTTTTGAGGGTGCTGCCCCAGTTCCGGTTTCCTTTTTCTTTTCTGTATTCTGAGGGACGAGTTTACTCTTCTTCTCCCCTTTGTCCTGTTTTGCGGCAGCCCTTGGTTTCTTTTTCCACATTGGCTATGGCAATGATGGCTTTTAGAGTTGGGTCAAACTCTCTATCTTCACAGATCATTCCAATAACCGGCCCGTTGTTGTGAGCCGGTAATGGATTGTTGGTTACATTAGGAACATCTTCGTCCTTTAGCACTATTCGCTTCTGTTCTATGAGGTTTTCCACAACTCTTTTTAGGGTCCAACAGACATCTGTATCATGCTCTTCCGCCTCTAAGTGGTAAGCACATCGAGTACCGGCTCTGTGAGCGGGCGACGCTGGGTTTTGCCTGGTTTTGGGTACATGCTACAACAAACCCATCTGGACAAGTTTGGGGAAAAGGCTGGAATATGACTCACCAATGGGTGTGAAGTTTTCCATCTTGGGTGGTTCCCGGGTATGGGCATTGTAGGGGAAGTTGTTCTGTGGAGGTCGGGGAATATACTGAGCTTGGTGAGGAGGTTGATTTCTTGGAAATGGAGCTTGGTTTTGCTAGAAATGTTGTTGTGGCCTAGCATATGGTTGTGCATTCATTACCGCATACGGCTGAGGAGCCATAGCATAGGCCGCATCTTGATAGGGACAATAATATTGTGGGGTGTTTGTGGAGAAGTAATTTTTGGATGGACGGGGTTTTCTTACACTTGAAGTTGCCATTGCCGCTTCTTCCTTCTTCTTTCGGTTTGCTACACCTCCAGACCCGCCTTGAATTGCTTGGGTGGTAGCCCTTATAACAGACTGACTCAATATGCGCTCTATTTTTAACCTATTCTCGACCATTTCGCCAATTTTGATGGGCTCGGCAAATGGTTTTCCCATCGCAGACATCATATTCTGAAAATAATTGGCCTCTTGGGCTTGAAGAAAGGCACTGGCCGTCTTTGTTTCAACCATTGGAGGCTTAACTCTTGCGGCTTGCTCGCGCCATTTGAAAGCATACTCTCGGAAGCTTTCTGAGGAGTTTTTCTTTAGATTTAACAATGAGTTCCTCTCAGGGGCAATGTCGATGTTATACTAAAACTGCCTGACAAAATCCCGAGCCAGGTCATCCTAGATATGCCACCGAGATATATCCTGGTCCGTGTAGCATTTAGAAGCAATACCGACAAAGCTTTCACCAAAATAAGCCATGGGGATCTCTTCTTTTCCACCTGCTCCCCGTAATTGGTTGCAATATCTCTTGAGGTGGGCTATGGGATCCCCATGCCCATCACACTTTTCATACTTCGGGTTTTGAAACCCAAGGGTAGATGCACGTGTGGGAACATACACAGGTCAGCGTAAGATACGCTCTTTTGCCCGCTCAAACCTTGTATATAAATTAGACTCTTCTCCAGGCTCCTCATTTTCCGAGTAATTTCTTCCTATTCAAGGTTCTTTGAGGTTTTCTCCCGCCCCGTGGTAAACTCGTACCGGGGTTGCTGAGGGTAGAAATTAGTAGTGAACTGGGTAGGTCCCGGTAGGAAAGATGTTACTTGAAAGGTGAAGGATGAGGGATCAAAGTTTGGCCTTGGTAGAGTGGGTTGTGCCGTGGCTGAAGAAGGTGACACAGTGAATATATTGGAGGTTGTGCCTGACATCAACACCTGGGGGCGGACCTCAGAAGGTGTTCCAGCAAAGTGAGCCGAAATGGTAGGATATCCCAGCGGAGTATTCGGGTAACTTATGGGGACGTTGGAGGTTCCACTTGACCTGGGAAGTAGCTCGGCGAATCCAGGGATCAACCTTGGTGGTTCCCTACCATTAGACCAGGCGTCCCACATTTCCATCATGCGGAGACGCATAATTCTGTATTCCTCTGCAGAGGCCGATTCCGAAGTTGGGATGGCAGAAATCGGAATATCCTCAGGGATAGGAACCGTTGGTAGATGACCCTCAATGACATTTCAGCGCTTCCCTTTGACCTTGTGAAGTAAGAATGTGAAGCCAGAGTACCACAAAACCAACCACCTTACTGTAGAGCCTGACTGGATACAAACAGAACAAACCGGTTAGTGCGAGACAATTAACACACATATGGAATCGCACGTTGGGGTGTGATGCACCTATACAGTTAAATGTGTTTCTACATGTTCTGCAATGGTTGCGTGTTTCATCCCGGCTTTCGTTTATTTGTCCAATTTTTCTTTCTTTCCACTTTGGCTCTTTAATGCTTCTCCTCTTACTTAGTAAATAAATGTCATAACCTCAGCAAAGAAAGTGGTTCAAGTCATGTCCTCACATTCTTGACACTTCACGACGATGTAGTCGGCAATGGCTTTAACCCTCTCTCGGATGACACCTTTTTCTTGGAGCAAACGCTCGATTTGCTGAGTCCAAGCTGCTAGCACCTGAGTGTCATGATGATTTTGACTCTGTAACTTTTGCATATCTTCCTCGATCTGGTACATTAGGGCATAGCAATGTTCCCTTTCAGCTTTGAAGCTCCTAGCTTGTTTAGCTATCTCATTTTCGAGGGTAGTGCTTTCTCTTCAAATCGGTGACCGTTCCCTCGTATTTTCTTTTCAACTGCAGCACATACTCTGCCCCTCCTTCTGCATTCTTTGTTAGCTGTGCTCGGGCTTTTGCTAGACTAGCCTCAGATTTTTCTTAGTCATCTTGACACACAATTACTTTCTTTCTAAGACCACTTATAAACCTTTCATCTGCTCGGCTTCTTTCATGGTTTTTAGCAGCTATTTTCATCTTTTGGATATGAGCTTTAAGGGCTTCATTTTCCTAAGCTAGCTTCTTCTTTTCTCCTTCATTGGCAGCAGCTTGGATACCATTGTCAAATTTGAGGTCCCTGATTTGTCCTTCCAGTTTACTTATCTTGGCCCTATAGCTTGCCTCTTTCATCAACCAGTCCCGTTGCTGCCGTGAATCGTCAGTGAATTGCTGGACATGGGGCCTTTTAGCAAGTCTTTCGGTCTCTCGAGGGATTTGATACCTTTTACCGAACTAAGTCATGTAATTAGAGTCTACCTCACCTTTAGGTAAATCCCGCACCAGAGTCTTAGGTTCTAGAAATCTGCATTCATTCCAAATTTCCTTCTGGGAATACAACTTTTGGACCCAATTCGACGACTTGTTGGCTCAGATCTTCGTCATGGGGAATAGTTTGAAACCTGCCCAGTTGGCGCAACACTCTTTGAGGAGCATATGTCTGGATGCTCCGGAGACCCAGTAGGAGAAGATAGCACACTTCGGTTGACATGTAGATGACTTCAGTGACAGGAAGCCATCCGTAAGTCCACTCAATTTTGTTCGAAGTTAAAGAACTCAAGTGCGCATACCCAGCCTCTCTACCTTTTGGAAATTCAACACCCACCACTCAGTTTTCATACTCTTCGATGCAATTCAAACCAGTCATAGCGTAGTTCATATACCCGACACGGTGACAAAGATGTTCTTGTATCCACAGCTGTAGTAGCAGGTCACAACACTGGAAGAATCTTCCCCCTCCGTGACAGATGGTTAAGGCTCGGTATATCTCAGATAAAATTTTGGGAACAAGAGTGCTATTAGCTTTCTTACTCATGACATCAACCATTCCCACGAGACCCAACTCTATGTTGCCATCTTTTCTCGGACAAATTACGACACCCAAACATGCTACTATAAAGGCCAAACCCCGCCGTGCCTCGCATTTATCTTTGTTTCCCGCATGGGTCAGACTAGTATCAGGTGCTTCCAAACCGTGAGGATTGCCATAGCGCTGGTACAAGAATTGGAAAGTGCAAAACCCTTCGGATAAATTCCTATCCTGAACCTCTCGACTGATGCTCAACAGATCTAGAAACTTGTGAGAAGACATTGTTCTTGGCGACACCGGGTATCGACTTCTAAGATTTCCACTAAGGCCAGCATAACCCGCAATTTCCTCCAGCGTGGGGGTGAGCTCAAAATCAGAAAAGTGAAACACATTGTGAGTCGGGTCCCAGAAAGGTATCAAGGCTTCAATCACGTCCAACCTCGGCTTGATTTTCAAAAGTCCCACGAGACCACCCAAAACTTTTACCACAGTCCCTTTGCTGACTTTTCCTAAGTCGTTCCACCACATATGGAGCTGTATGGGGATTTCCTCAAGAGTTGCGAAGGGTTCATTATCATTTGTGCTCATCCTGCACATTTATTAGGGTGATTGGTTAAAAAGATCATGATTCATTTTGACTCAAGAAAAAGCTATCGATTTTTTTTTCAAAACCCGGTTTTGCAAATACGGCCCTTCAGCACTTAGGGAAAGAAGATTTTAGGGCTGTGTTTGCTAACCGGCCAAAAATTTGAAAAAGAGACCAAAAGTGGCTGTTCTTGCAAAAGCAGCCTTCCGGCGTCCTATTGGGGACATTTTGCTATTTTTGACAAGAATGACATCACCTTACTTATTTACGGCAAAACAATAATTTTTTTTTGTTCTTTTTGGGTTATTTTTGCAAAAATGAAGTTGAACCCGATAGGGGTCGCCTACGTATCCACA